>NW_027282734.1:0-191021 GCF_046629955.1 Centroberyx affinis
TTCACTAAATGTCACATTATTTTGCTGGGGGCCACAAGCAATCGTCATTCTAGACTTCTAGATGTGTGTGTTCATGCATCACTTTATGTGACGTTTTCCTGCGGTTTGTTTTGTGTTTGTGTGCATGTGTGTGTGTATGGTTACACTGGGCTCCCATGCTTGCTTGTCTTTTATGCAGCTGTAATGTGTTCTTGTGTTCTTGTGTGTGTGTGTGTGTGTGTTGGCTTGCACTGGGCTCCCATGCTTGCTTATCTTTTGTGCTGCTTTGATAGGAATCTAATGTGTTGTTCTGTGTTGGGTTGTACTTCTATACTCCCTTGATAGGCATGTAACGTGTGTGTGTGTGTGTGTGTGTATGGTTGCACAGGGCTCCCAAGCTCTTTTGTCTTCTATCCAGCCTTTGGCAAGCATGTAATGTGTGTGTGGATGTGTGTGTGTGTGTGTAATTGTTTGTGTATGTGGGTGGACAGGGTAGCACTGGGCCCCCATGCTTGCTTGTCTTTTATCCAACCCTTGGCAAGCATGTAACGTGTGTGTGTGTGTGTGTGTGTGTTTGTCGGTATCTGAGCCAAGGGCCTGACATGTGTGATCATTACCGCCTGCAATCAGTGGCTTGTCCGCTCTGATGCTGGACCTGATCAATCTCACCACCGGGAACTGTCCCCTCACTCTTGACAAGCTGCAGCCTGCACATCGAGCCACCGCAACACACACACGCACACACACACACACACACACACACACACACACACACACACTACTGCTGCAACACAAAGGCCTGGAGATGGAGGGAGGGGACGGAGGGAGGAAGGGTGAAAGGTGAAAGGTGAAAATCTCCTGTCTTTACCTTTAAACAGATGGAGGTGTCCCCATGTTAGTTTCTTTTCATTGACTACCTGTGCAGTTGAGGACTGATTCATATTCTACAATGTAAAAACACCCTAAGAGTATTCAAGGGTGGGTTTTGACTTTAATATCCTAAAAACAGGGCAAGAGTCTAAAAGTGAAGTGTGTGTGTGTGTGTGTGTGTGTGTGTGTGTGTGTGTTTGTTTAGGGTTTAACCTCTGGGTATATGCTCATAAAAGAAGGCAGATGGCATGTATGCAGTGTAATGTAATGTGCCTGTGCTTATGCATGTTTTTGTTTGGGTCCAAATGCATCCGTTACACATGATCCACATGGCAGCTGCGTGATACCACATCAACTGCGACATAATTACCAATAAGTGCTGTGAAAGCTGTGCGATTAGCGTTAACACTTAACACCAGCTATAGTGCGGTGTGTGTGTGTGTGTGTGTGTATATACTGTATGTACTGTATGCATTCTTGTTTTAATTAGTCTGTGCATTTACCTTTTTGTATTTTATTATTTTTTCTTGTTGCCGTAATGTTCATGTTTTTATGTATTGCTTACATTTTTTCCTCAGCCTTGTAGAGCGCTTTGCAACGGAGAAATAATTAACAGCTGGGAATCGAAAAGAGTTAAAGACCGAAAGAGGAGCGGAGGACAGGAGCGAAGGAGAACAAAGATGAGCAAATTCCCTCCGCGAAGGGAGGATCCTCGGGCAATTCAGACTAATTCTCTCTGCGATAACTCTCCGGCGCTTCACGTTCGGCGGACTTGAATATGCACGGCGTTATTGCGTTATTATCATATCAGATCGCGCCGGAGACACCGACACAATTGACCCGCGGGGGGAAGTGGGGAAGTGGCGAGGGCGTCGGGAGGCGGGAGGCGGCGGCACCCTCGCGGAAGGTTAACGCTCGCCCCGTTGTTCGCGGCCGCCCTTCGTTTAAAAGACAAAAAAAAAAAAAAAAGAGGGAGACGGAGTGAGAGGCGAGGAGTGAACAAGGCTGCGTGACGATGGTGATGCATGGGAGGCTATTTTCTGCTTCCCGTGCCTCCACCTCGCCTGAAGGACATGAGAGGGAGGAGAGAGAGAGAGAGAGAGAGAACATGGTGTGGGCAGGATGTGCTCAAGGAAACGGAGGAGGGAGGGGGGGGGGGGGGGTGGATGGAGCAAGGGATCATTAAGAGAAGATAGAATGAGCCATGCTTTTACAATTTAGGTATTTTAGATGACGCTCTTGTCCAGTGAGTGAGTAGGTAGGGGCTCAGCGTCTTCCTCAAGAACACTTGGACAGGATGCATTGCTGTTTATGGACACTACACAGCCCCCGTGTTGATTGATACTACTCATCTTACACTTACTTTCTCCAGAAACAGCATTTGCAATACAGAAACTTGAGCGCATATTTCTCTTAACATGGTTTACAATCATGGCAGCTTGTACAAAGTCAAACAATAGGGCAGAGAATCCTGACACATGCTTTCAGTAGTAAATAAAAAAGTAATAAACTGTGACGTTGAGTCGTTGATCATTATAAACAACCACCGACATAAACAAAAGTCAATTATACTCTCAGACAAGCAATGATTTGTTTATTTTTTTCCCATAAAAGTCCCTATCTCCCTTACTCATTTCAGATTGATGCTACTTACTAGGATGTATAGTAACAATTTACGTTAAAGATATCATCACTGTCGAGTGAAAACCTTGTAAAAAACTGTGATTTTCATATTTTAGCTCACACTGAAGGATTTCATGCTCCTCTGTGGGTTGAGAAAGTTCTACTCCCCTTGGGCTTATGAAACCTTTTGAAAACCCCATTGGACAAGCTGAAACATGCACACTGCAAAGACTCTCCATCTTAACAAGTCATTTAGTCTATTATGGAGTCCTAAAACCATAATTTTCTTAAAATGAGTGCCAGTGGGGTTTCACTTGTTTCCAATGTAAATCAATGTTTCAAGAACTTTGTAGTATAAAGTTTCATTTTCTTGATAGTAGTGCAGTGATTTGCCTTATTCTGAGACACTCACTCATTTCTAGCAAATTCCTGAAACAAGTGAAACTGCATTGGAAACAAGTGGAGCTATCTCACCTCATTGGCAGATTTTTTCTCGTTTTAACAAAAATAAGATTTGAAGGCTGAATATGAGACTAAATGACTTGTTAAGATGGATATTTTTTTGCAGTACATGGTGGTCAAGCTAAAAACAAGGCTGCTTTTCTTAGTTCCAGAAGAGCTGACTTGGAGATACCAGCGTTTCACCCAGCAACAGTGATATATATCAACCTAACAGTGTGGCTGGGTTTAGTTACCCTCCACTGCATCCCTGCTCACACGCCTTGGTACCCAAACCACAGACACTTGTTTCAATTCCAGCTGATGCTGCTGACACATGAGACCTTATTTGGGCGGCTTCGTCCGTGTCTGGGCTCATTGCTATGCTCTCCGCATCACAACCGGGTGTAGCAGCACCTCATACTGGAAACCCATTTTTTTTAAATACAGGGTAAGAAAAAAATCAACCTTGAGCCTTTATGCGCCTGTTATGGAACGATGGAAAGGGCAAAAAAATAGTTTCCTTTCGCTCTACTGCCCCATTTTATAATTCGCAGAAGTTTATGTGATGCATGCTGTAATGTCTTTGTGGTGCTGTTGCTACCTTCTGAATTATCATGTTTCATGCTCATGCTTAGAGGTATTTTATTCATTCTGTGCTAAGTGGATAAATACGGGTTTGGAATTGAATCTCGATTTGCTCTGTAACACCCTTTAATGCATTGATGGGTGGGATGGGTGTTTGAAAGTCAGCTGTGTACAGTGATAAATCCTTCTAGTGTTTGCTGCCACCTCCACAACCACCAATTAATCTCGCTATCTCCTAAATATGTCGCTTCCGGTGGCTGGCTGGTCGATGCGTGGCCCATCTGCCCACATTGTGGTTCCCAAAAGATGAGTGAGTGATGAGGAGAGAGTGGAAGGAGAGAAGGAAGGAAGGGTGGGATGTAAAAAGGTTGACTTGCCTGATGGAGTTGGCACACAGCGTAACCTCTAGGGATAGAGCAATATATCGTTTGCCGATGTTTTATTAAAGAATTCGGATATTCGCAAGTCATTGTCATCCACCTCTGGTATGATGGAGGTTCCTCTGTTTTATTCATCAGCTTCAGGAGTGTCAGTCTGTAAAACCTGCCAAGAAACCTGCCTCACCCTGCCTGCCTTAAGAATTTCATTAGTATGGCTTTCAATGGAGAGTTTCAGTGTCCCATGATGATCTGAATAACAGTTTCAGCAGCTTTTCCATCCTGCCAAGTAAAATAAATTCTGAGGGAAACACTAAACTTTGTAATTTTTTGCAAACGCTCAAATTTAAAAAATATTGAAAAGCGGCACAAAATATTGCCGACGGGCAGCTTCGATCCAAAAATAGTTGCATTATCAAAAACCTTACCCCTTCCACCCACACAAGCAAGTGCATGTGTAAGCAAGTATGCACGCGCACGCACCCACACAAACGAACACACACGCACACACACACACTTAATCTGCAACACTCTATCTACTCCAAAGAGAAAACGCTTAAACAATAAAGCAGCGATTACTCCGAGCTAATTCAATAAGACCCGGCTAATCATTTGTCCCCAATCTATTGCGCTACAACGCACTTGAAAAAAAAAAAAAAGACACCCGAGTCGGTGAAAAGCAGCCACCCGCCGGCCACCAAGGACGGCTGTTTTACTAATTTCGCAGCGGGGCCGGGGCCCATCTGCCGCGCTGCTCCGCCGCCGACAACAATAGGCCGACCTCGGCCAAATCGCTGCGCACCGCCGCGGCTCCCCTCCCATTTAACGCACTGCCAGACTCTGAAGTCCTCACTCTTGGGAACCGGGATGTCCTTGTGATGGTGGGAGAGAGAGCGAGTGTTTGGAGAGTGAGTGTTTGGAGAGTGAGAGAGGGGGAAAGAGAGAGAGAGAGGACTCATTTTTTCCATTACCTGACATATCATGAGTGCCTTAACATAGGACCTCCTCTATTTTGACAGATCCAATGGGGTTTTTGAAGCAGGTGTGTTGCCATTCTCAATGGAGGACTCAGGCACTTTCTGGGATATGAAGGAACCGATTCATAGTTGTGTACCTATAATTTATGCCTGTGCACCTATAATTTCCCCATTATCCTCCTCCTCATCCTCTCTCACCCAGTCCCCCCCCACTCGCATGTTAGCTTATCTATTAAGCCTCCATGGTTGACTAACTTTCCCCCCCCCTCTCCTTGTAACGTTCTGTGTGTCTCCAGCAATCCAATACTCATTTATACCTGTGACGGCATTAGTCAGCGGTAGCTAAATAACCCGGTCAATACTAGTTGAGCAGTGTTAGACCACACTAGCCAGCTGCTTTGGCCGATAAAATCGATGCCGAAGCTGGCCGAGCGCTCTGATTGGTGTCCGTTGAGGCTAGTGGGAGCGGCGTAATGGAAGGTCCACAATCCACAGCTTGTAAATTCTAGAAGTACCAGTGGAGAAAGATTTATAATAGGTTATGGGGAGGTTTCGCTTGTGTGAATGTGTGTGTGTGTGTCCAGTCTAAGGTGGTCAATAACTACACTCAGTCCATAAATTACAGATCTGGATGTGAATACAAAACACATCCTCCACAACCGCAGAAACACTGAGAGAGACTAGATACAGCTACACACACACACACCACACACACACAGAGACACTGTCAGACCGAGGCAGGACGGTCTTGTGGGAAGCAGTATTTCGCTAATGGAAGTGAGGAAGCCTGTGCTTAAAGTCCTCTTTGTTGCCAGCATCCTGCCGGCTGCGCCTCGCTAAATCAATGGCCTATTGACTCGCCCTCTCCCCGCTCGTCACGCCACTTCCTCCCGCTCGCTCGCTTATTCATCTCATTCCGGTTCTCGTTGTCTTCCGAGTCGCGCGCTTCTTCGGAGAGGCGAGGGCGGGCACAGGCGGGGAGTGCAAATGCAAAAGTGGACCCTTTTTGCGCGGCGGCGGTGTCCTTAATTAACGCTCAACTTGAAGGCTTCCCGTTCCACCGAAAAGCTCCAGTGGCACAAATATCTAATTTTAACTAAACTTTGGAACAGCTTGTCTGCGGAAATCCGATTAGTGAGCTCTGTAACTTCATTTACGACAACTGAAAACTCATTATAAACTTTAGTTGTGACACAGTCTTGTGCTATTTCTGTTCCGCGGTGCAAGCGCTAATTGAATAAAACTCATTGTTTAAATCTTTATCACGTTGTTAAATAAATAGGTCTGTGATATATTGCATCTTTTCCCTGCTGAATATGATAAAAAAAAGTGTTTAAATGGATAATGAAATTCATGACTTGGAATTATAAAACCTGTGTACCTATAAAGCCATGTTTAGGCATGTGTATGCGAGACGTCCGTGATGCCTTTGTGTGTATGTGCGATTCACACTACAGAGCGGGTGGGCGTGTGTTTGTGTGTGGCTTGTACGTTGGTGTGTGTGTGTGTGTGCATGTGTGTGTGTGCGTGTTCCTCCCATTGCCACAGCCTGAGGGAACCTCGCAGCGGCGGAGTCCTGGAGAAAGTGAAAGGCTCGCCTCCTACGTTTACAACACAAAGAGGTCACACTGTGCAACCCTTGTGTGCACGCCATTGACTTTAATGGCTAATCCAGACATTTGTGCCCACCACCCGTCCCTTCCCCGTACCTCCGCCGTGCTCCATTCGCCTACGCGCCCCCAGTGAAGAACGCTGCTAATGTTGCCTCTTTACATGAAGTGATTTGGCTTCAAAGGAGGAGCAGAAATTACAGACAAAGCGTGCCATGGTAGCCTTCCCCCGCCGAGGGTATGTAGAACTTTGCTTTCTTCTCTAATCTCCAGATATTACTTTATAAAAGCTCCTTCGTTTCATGCCTTTCATGCATTTGTTTTCTGATCACCTCCCAAGCTGTTCCCTAGTCGTCTCTCTTTGCTATAAGCGATCGCCCCCACCGGTTGCCATGCAGCCTCGCCTGGTAACCGCAGGTACGTCCCTCTCTAAGAGCCGCCTCATTTGCGTTGGCCGGGGTCCAGCCGAGCACCCCCGTGCGAATCGTTTCCAAACCCGTAAGATTACGCCACTTCTTCGCTAGGCCGGGCTAATGAAAGCAACATAAATCCCCAGCGGAAGCTAACCGGAGCGAACCCGCGGCAGTGTGTGCATTGGCTGAGGCTTTATGCGCCACCTAAGGCTGAAAACCAATGAGCTCCATAAGTGAAGCAGCTCCGTGCGTCTGTAGCCGAGGGGAAGAGCGGGTACCTCCTAAATAATTCACCAGGCAGCTTCAGAATTGAGCCAGTGGCAGGAGTTGAAGGGAGGAAATTTGGCCAGAACTCTGTTGCTTTTACCTAAATAATTGATCGCTTCAATCAGCAGCCGAGGGGTCTCGGGTCAGGCCGGAGCAAAAATGACACTTGGTAAATAAGAGAAACTGCGAGATGAGAGGGGGGGGGGGGGGCAGAAAGGGAGAGGTGAGAGGCAAGAAGTGTGGCGTACGGGATGACTTGACTCGGGGTAGGCGGAGGGAGAGGAGGGCGAGGCGGAGGGGAGGGGGCTCTCCTTTTAACAGCCCGGCTCAGCGATGCACTTTTATGCGTCTTCAAACCGCATGGCTGCCGCCCCGCTGTATTTTCCCACACGCACGCATAAGACACACACAGCTGAGAGCCACCGCCGTTCACTGTAGTTTTTCAGATCCAGTTTTACATTTTTTCCCCCATTTGCAAATCCATTTTCCCTTTTTTTTTTTTTTTTTTACACTGGAACATTTCCTGGTTTATGGGAGCCGTGAAGGTGAAGTATGGCTTGAAGGGTAGAGCCCCTCTCTCGCTCTCTCTCTGGCGGAGGATCAAAACCCCTTGAGCTCTAAACTAGTAGTATCTCTCCTTCCGCCGTTAAAAAGATTCTCTTATGACTACTGGGATTGTGTGTGTTCACTACCAATTCGCATTAAAGTCAACACTTGTTCTTACCTGCAGCAAAAAACCACACATACCCATTCATTTGCTGGCTTCTTTCTATCTGTGATATAGGGTAGAGCTGCTGCACTGCCGTCTCTGTAGCACTGACTGCATTTGCTATGCATTTCCTCCCTCTTGAGTTACAATGCTCGCCTATCGATTGTTCGGTGCTATTCTCGGCTTTCCCTTTTCCCGAGGTCCTCTCCCTGTGATCTCCGGGGCCTAACCTGATTGGCGTGACCACTGGGTTTGACGCGTTTTAGCTCGCGAGCAGAGGATAAAGGTAGAAAGGGACAGAGGCACGGAGAGGAGTGGAAAGGAGGGGAGAGGAGAGTACTAGGGAGAACGCTCTGCTGCATTATGACATCTGTGATCGCCCCGGCTCTCATCCGATGAATTTTAGAGAGAGGTGGAGGGAGGGAGAGGGAGGGAAACAAGAGGTAGGGAGAGCGAGGGAATATATGCCAAGGCTAATCAGACAGCTGGGTGAGACAGATGTGTTACGGAAACTGCCAGAGTTGAATAATGATGTGCGGCGCTGTGACAAAGATGGGGTAATCCAACTAAATCCCCTAAAGATGGCATCCAGCAACACCAACTACACAATTACACCTGGATGCGCACAGTGGAGCCAACTATTAACTATTAACTAAATGGCAGTTAAATAACGACGATACAAGGAGACATCTACAGTGCAAAACAGCAAATAACTAAAATGAGCTGTTTGATTCGATGTCTAACCAGGGGCTATTCCATCATCTAAGATGTCAGGTGTGCTGTAGCGGGATGGTAATATAACTGGCAGCCTGTTTTTTTTTTTTAATGGTGTTACAGGGCACCTGGACGTGGACAGAGTGACAGTGCACACAATGGCTTATGTGCCCAATTACCTTCATTGACAGGCAATTTTGCCTGGAGCTGGCAGCTATTAGCAAGCCATCACCCTCTGTTGGCAAGGCCTTTTCCAAATAAAGTCCCCCCTGCAGAGATAGAGTGAGCGCAGTGACCTCCAGCACACTCAATTATGGAATCATAATCCGGGACGGTGGGCAGCCCTGACTAACTCCTAATTGGTGGTCTTTTTATGTATGAGGTTAGCTTTAAGATGGAGCGGCGGCGCTGTGGGGAAATCAAGGCCCCTCTCCAGGCCTGTCACTCAACCGGAATTGTTTAAGACTGAATTAATTTCCATCCTCAAACAGAGCGGGCCGTTGCCTCGCATTCTCTCCCTGCTCTTTGTCATACATGACATGCCTGCGAGTTGATAATAAGTTATCCCCGGGCTGGTAATGATGAGCAATTTAAACTTTTGCTTCGCGGGATCGCAAAGAACGATCTCCTTACACATCTAGCCGAAAAAATATCAAGGAAAGGATCGCTATCAATATTAGAATCTCAAGGAAACAGGGATTTTCATAAACATGTCGGTCGCTATTATGCCCCCCAACGAAAGCAATATCCTTTACTTCACATCCAGAGATAACGCCAGATCTAGACAGCAGTCAGTGCTGCAAACACAGTGCTGAGCTGCAGCTGTCACAAACCGGTTGGATATACAGTGAAAGCTTTTATAAAGCCAGTGAAAATACACATTACACCCAAAACCAAGAAGGTTTCTTGGTTTTGCTCTTTTTTTTTAATTTCACCCGCCATGATATGCCATTTGGGCGGATGCTTTTATCCAAGATGCCTTACATTCAGGGATGTAGTGGAAGGTAAACCCACCTAAACTCAATTGATCCAACTTTTTAAGGCTGACAAATCTTCATATGAAATTCAGAGTACAAAACAGTAAGCTGTATCAAACTGATACATTAAGTTAGTTGAGGATAGGGTCTTTTTCTGGAAAAAACCCTCAAACTTTCTATTGGTGGTTGTTTGCCTAATGATCACCAGTGATTTGAGCTTATAGTTTATTTAACAATACTGTACATCACTGCTTACAATGCTGTGAGTGTATCCATTTTCATCAATACTTTCCGGTGGGAATCAAACCACTCACTTGGCAATTGTCCTCTCAAACATGACATAATTTTTCAGCTCAAATAAGGGATTCTGGATTCTGCCCACTTTCAGTCTAACATGAGTAGATAATATGGGTGTAAAATGATTGTTTTCAACTACGTCCAACACTAATATTGACTATTTTTGCTTTTGGGAGTTCCTCTATTATGCATTTCTTTATTTGTTGAGGTGGATTCAGATGGGTTTTGAAGGAAATACATGACTTTGTCATACAATTCCACCCATTTTAAGAGCACAATTGCTGGCAAACGGGATCCAAAAAACCCATTTATTTTCACCATAGGAAAAAAAAGGGATCCTGCATTGCTTTAATCTCAAACTTCGAAAGACATGCCCCCACAATCTCCCTCTTCGTCCCTGTCTCTCCCTCTTTCTCTAACATGCTGTGTCAAAACACACGATGGGTGACAGAAGCTAAGCCCACAAAACACTTGTGGGCGTCCCGGCAGCACAAATTAATTCATCTGCCACCTAAACTGCAAATCAGACTGTAACACCAACTCCAATGTGGTCAGACCCACAAACAAGCGAGGACACACACCCATCCACATATTTTTGGAGTTCCCAGGTGATCATTGTGTGAGATGGAGCCCTGCCATGTAGACATCAATCAAGACTTTGACGATGAACCAATAGTGAGGGAGGGAGAGGCAGATAAATAGAGAGAGAGGGAAGAAATCTCTTTGCGGCCCAGTGCTTGGCAGTGAGAGATTGACAGACTATCAACACTGTAATCCACTGGGGAGTCGTCCTAATACACCTAACCGCCCAACTAATGGAAAACGTCCGACAAGAAAACCGGGGTTGTTTCCACGTATCAAGAGAGGGCGGGGAGGTGAACGCCAACAAAGTGTCAGCTTCAATCAAACGTGAATGACAGGCTTCAGTGACGGCACACTTACGACAAGCCGGCCAACATGGAGGAGCTATCTCCATCCGCTCGCCGCCGGGCCCAGAAGAGACGTATCCATTCGCCCTGGGTTTTTTTTTTTGCGTGTTTTACTCTTATCCTGCACTCTGCTACAGGGCAACTCCGCTGCAGACACCGAATAATCTGTGAAGTGGCACTCGGCAGTCTGCACCGACCGACTAGCCACTTGAAAGTGGCCGCTTAAGCTGCTCTATGGCTGCAAACACCAGTCATTAAAGGGGAAACCCACCCTAAGACAGAATTGTTGTATTTTGATCTTGCGATCAAGGACAGTTTAGTCACGATTTGTGCATGAATCCATTTGAGAAGTTTGAACTTAAACTAGAAACAGGAAAACTAATAATGTAGTCTGTGATATGATCAAAGAACATTTGCTGCAACTGACAAATATAAGGAAACTAACTTTGCGGATGATGACAGATCTACTCAATGTTATTTTTCCAGTCCTAAGAGTAAATTCCCTGGCTCATACCTGTGAGTACCACTATGAAATACACACCATTTGGGTGTAAGATACTAATCAAACATCATTTGAGGTATGAATGAATTCTGTTTGGGATATATTTTCCCTCCAAAGCAAAGAAAGTGAGCTTAGTGTCCTCCCTGCTGGTCCAATCCCCAGGGTCACAGATAAACATGGACTAAATTATTGCACCATTATTAATTCAGCAGAGGAGATTCTATTAGTCGAATGCAGTGGGGGGAAACAGCTTGTTTATCAAATGCCATGCTGTGCTTCAATTAGTCTAAGTAGTCTGGCCTAGCAAGAGAAAATACACTGCATTAAGCCACGGGGGTGAGTCCCCGGTTGTTTTAATACCTGATATTTAGGTGTAACATCACAACAACCATAAAAGAGTAAATTTACTTGTGAAAGCGGAGAATTAATCTGGATGGCACTGAACCTTTATGGCACTACATTTCACTATTTCACGATCAAATTCTGGAGATATTGAAAAGGAGAGAAAGCAAACAGGGCCGGTGTGAAGGAAATGTCAAGGGATAGAAAAGGCTCAGCAGCAGCATATATCCACCGCACACGCTTGCCCACCCACACACACACACACACACACACACACACACACACACACACACATTCCTATCTCGGCAGTCTTAGCCTTGAGATAATTTCCTTTTTGACTCCAGGTAATTGTAGGCTGGATCACGAGAAGCAATGGCCTGGAGAAAAATGTGAATGCCTGAATGGCCTGAATGACATTCCCCGGGAGGCGGCCGGGCGATGATGACGTGCGCCATGTGTCTTAATGCGAATGCCATTAGCTCCGACACCGCGCCTCGCGGATCATGTTGCCTTGGGTTAAATGCAAATGCAATGAGGTGTGAGGATGATGCCCTATATACATGTCAAACACAGCTGCCGGCTAAGGATACAAAGTCTGGAAAAAAAAAAAGGGACACTGCTGTACCTTTTTCCTGCTGTGACTGTATGCGCACATCATGTCCAGGTACTTGCAGCGTACAGCAAAAATCCTACTGATGCTACCGGTCTCTCTGTGAGCCTATTAGCATTAAAAAGCTATGAATCCAACAGACACAGCCAAATAATCTAAAAATTTGGATTGGAATGAGTTTGGGAACGAGTTTATAGAGTAAAATGAAAAGAAGGACCAGAAAATGAGGAAAAACCCAAAGAATAGGGTGAGTAAAGCTCTCAATTAGAGGTAAAGTCTGATTTAAAACCAGGTCATCACTCTGGAAACCTCCGCTCCCCTTACAATTACACCTGTCCCCTCATTTGCTTTTTTCCTCTCAGTGGAGACAGACAGGAAAGATGGAAGAGAGAGAGAGAGAGAGAGAGAGAGAGAGAGAGGGGTATGACATGCGACAAAGGTCCCAGGCCGGATTCACACCCAGGACACCATGGGTATACGGTCCGCGCCTTAGGCACCAGGTCACCCCAAAAAACCATGGATGCTGTTTTGCCCCATTCTTTTCCTAGCTCTCCATCAAACTTTTTGTAATAAAAACATTTTATCAGAGAAGTAACTGATAACCACGCCTAATCGGGTTCATCTTAATACATTTAAACCGTGTTTGATCCTTGCATATGACTCATAGGACTCACAGTTTGCAATGCGATAAACGCACCACGGCTTAAATGTGATCCCGGCTTAAGTCTCGCTCCGTTTCTGTCTCCCCGCTCCACGTCTCAAAAATAGAACCGCAGATGTCTGTGCACGACAGGGACGATGGAGGAGAAGGAGGGGAGAGAACAGGAGGAATAAAAGAGCGAGCGAGAGCCAGAAGACCGGGGGAAGTCGGGTGGAAAGCAAACGCTAAGCGCTGGCAGTGGCGGGGGCCTTGGCAAGCCTTGGCCTGGTACATCAGCACATGGATTTATAGGCTGATTTAGCTCGCCACTCGCCGCTGCATAGGCCATTAAGTTTGGCTCCGACTCTTGCCCTCCACCTCCGCTTCCCTCCATCTCCTCCCCGCTGCTATATCCGTCTGTCTCGCGTGCGCCGTCGCTCATCAGACCCTTTCTTTTACATAACGCTCCCTCCATCCTATCTCGATCCCTCCGTCTCCCTCGCCCGCCTTTCGTGACCCCCGGCTCTTCATTAACGTCTTTTCTTTTGCTCTCGGTTCATCTTTGTGAGTGGAGGCACCGGACGAGGATCGCTATTGTATCTAAATAATGGCGACAGGTCAAATGATGCTCGAGACATCCTCGCTGTCAATGTAATTGGCCTCTTCAGCGAGTGGAAAACCTGACATTCCAAGCCATCATGCCACTACCCCCCTCTGATGAAGTGGACTCCAGGGTGCACTAGCCGTAATGAGCGGCAAGACCTCATCGACAAGGTACGCCGGCTTCCTGCTAGACTGTAACCTTCGTACCAACCTTCCGTCCCAACCTCATGATATCCCAAATGTACTGGCACCCCCCCCCCCCCCCCCCTTCCCCCCCTTCCTCTACACCCAGCGCCCTTCAGCTCCCTCCGGGGGGACCGTCATTACGGACCGCGATGCCCCTCACCACTTTTTATCAAAATGAAAATGTACGAACCGCTGATTACGGAGGCCGTTGGGAAAATCAATTCTCATTTCGAGGGGAAACATTTGTCTTTTCGCTCCGGCGGCCCGCGGAGATTTGACAGCAAAGTTGAACGTTAAAGGGTAAGTGTGCGAACGAGGGAGAGGGGGGACGCAGCAGAGGGACACGGAGGGAGGGAAAGAAAGCGAGATAGTGAGAGAGAGAGACAGAGAGAGGACGCCACACTGTATGTGGGTGTGAAACGAGGAGGAGTGGAGCGGAGGAGACCGAAATCGAAAAGTCCCCCCCCCCCCCGTCCTTATCGATCGTGCGAGGGCCCCCGGGGGCTGAGGACCCCGAGGCGAAGCAGAGGAGGAGAGGAACCATTCAGAGCCGCTCGGAGGAGCTGGATGAGTGTATTAGCGGATTAGATACACGAGGGAAAAACACTTTCTTAGCTTGCTGACATTTAACTAGACATTACTGCTTTACTGTAAGCCTAGAACAAACGTCCAGATATAGAATATGCTGTGGTTTAATCTGGGGAAACACTGCAACTGCTAGGGTGCGGCTGCCAGGTGTGCGTCTGTGTCTTACCACATTTTGGTTGCAAACATATTTCTCCTACTAAAAAAAAAAAGGGTTATTATCTTATCCTTGTTGGCATGCGTGTTATGTATTTGGAACATTGCAAGCATTGCCACGAGCATCGTGTGTTTGTTGGTTGATGTTGTTTGGTGTGTTGTCAGTTGTATTAACTGTATTTTTTATATGGCTGCAAAGCAAATTTCCCCTCGAGGGACAGTAAAGAATTGAATTGTCAGTGGTTGGAGAGGGTTTTTCAACCAGAAGCAATGTGTCAGCAAGCCTCCATCCTGCTTAAGTGTCCTTGAGCAAGTGAATCTCTGCTGTTCTATAGCTATAGCAAGACACTGGGAGTCTTGAAACTCCAATGGGTGGGGAGATTTTCTTCCAAAACAGAATATGAGCCAGAAAGTGAGTTTTGAAAGCCAGAATCTCAGCATGTGGCCAAGTTAGTATTGATCAACAACCCTATCAACCCCCTGCTGATATGTTATGGTCTCTTTGTGCGATGGGGCAGTAAAAACTGCCCCATTAAGTGGGAGATTATGGAAAGAGAGAGGTCACTGAGGGCCCTTGCTAGCTTAACAGGGAGACCCCAGCACCTGGAGGACACAGCGGGCCGTTTGGCCCTAGATGGGCCTGGCATCGGCTCACCGCAGGGGACTGTCGCGCCAGATGCCCCTCTTTTGGCAAGAGAAACAACCGCACACTTTTTTCCCGGGGTCTGGAGCCATCAAAAGCGCCGGTGAGAGAGATAAGAAAAGAAAGAATTGACAGGGATGCCGGTGCCAAACACAGCGAGAGAAAGAGTTAGCGCTTTTCTTCCCTCTTTTGTGTTTCTGTTTCACTTTTTCCCCTCAATTTAACTGTTGGTGGCAGAGGCACAACAGAAAAATATTTGACAACAGAAATCTGCTGATCCGAGACGAACCTGAGCTGGCTGGCTCCTGGCAGAAGCCCTGGGTACACATTTGAAATAGGATCTGGACAAGGACACATTCGCAAACATACAGATACACACAAAAATGTATGCGCACACACACACACACACTTGCCAGGAGCCACATTTTGTACCGACAAAATATCTCGCTTAGGCGCTGCTAATGTGCATTACAGCAAATGAAGGATAAAACCTGGCAAGGGGGAAATGTTCTCATTTCCAAATGTTCTAGGCCCCTTTTAACGCAAAGCTCAAGGAGCGAATCCATTTCACACACGTAACTACATTCTCCATTTTCCTCGGCTGCCTTTTTCGAAACACAGAACACCTCTGCCTGTGGAAAAAAGGGCCCCGCCATTAGTGAGTAACACCACCCCATGTAATGGTGAGGTGGGAAATGGAGGCTAATGCTATCATGCCTCCTACAGATCAGAACTGGCGACAAAGAATGCAGAACACCATAACAGGCAATATGAATGTGTGTGTGTGTGTGTGTGTATGCGTGTCCAGTCATGAAATTCAAAGCAGGAAGACTGGATAAGAGGATGAGAGATGCAAAAGAAATTCTATTTGTATCCCAATCCCCCTAAACTAATAGGTGCTTTTACTGTATAAAATATAAGTGCAGTGGTCTACGTTTATTACTGCCTCTCTCCCCTTATCATTTGTGTGTGTGTGTGTGTGTGTGTGTGTGTGGATGTGTGCAGGCAAGAGAGTAACAGAGACCAAATTGACTGCGTCGGCTTAGTAATAACTCATGTGCGGGGAGGAGGGTAGGCTCAAAACTGGCTATATCACAATGGAATGAACTGCAATATTGTGGGCATTACTCCATTACAATGTGTGTTATTAGTTCGCCTTGCATACTGGCAAATCCAATATTCACATAATACGACCTAGATGTGAGAACACTGCCGCAACAAGCTACAGATTTGTGAGTGTAGTGTGTATTTTTTGTAGGTTGTGTCACTGTTTTGTATATAAGGATAAATATACTCTTTTTGTACTTTGAGTTGCACAGATTGTACTTATTTTAAAAGGGCTCTACTGTATGGATAACATTTGTTTTACTTTGATATACATACAGTATACGATCAAAGGTATTTGATGGAGAGATTGTGAATTTGAGTTTGATTTTGTTTGAGTGGTTAGATTGAAGTTACTGTAGTTATTTTAGTTTGTTTTTAAGTAATTGCATTGTGCAAAATCCACTTAACAGCTGCTAAAACCCTTCCAATCGGACCAGTTTACAGTGTTTGGTCTCAGTAGGTTTGCCTCATTTGAATTAGAGGAGCTGGTTTTGTTGGCCAGTCAGGTTTCAGTATTGTGATTTCTGCCTGTAAGCACTTAGTCTTCAAATTCAAAAGACATATACCCTTTTAGCTGAACTACATTTACTTGACATTTACAAAACATCAGGGAGAACATTTTTCTCTTATCCAGAGACATAGTATACTATGTGAAACCATGATCATGAAAACGGAATAAATATCGAACATAGAATTTTCTGCGCTTGTGAATTTCTATGCCCACGGACCAAAAAATTGTAATCATGTCGTACGGCACAAAGTACATCCGCAATCATTTTACAAGATGACAGAAATTACATTCGCTAAGTGCCACCTTGCAGCGCTGACGTGTATTTCTCATATAACTCTCCTCTCTGGTTCTATAGCTGTTGCTGGGATTTTTAAATCAACATTTAGATCTAGACGTCTAGATCTGGCAGGCTATCATTGGGGTGGTTTCTGTGGGGAACGGTAATAGTTTTCTAATGGTGTGATTGCATGCTCTGTCTGGGGATTGTTGGAGGTGGCGGGAGAGAGGGAGGAATGAAATGAGGGTAAGAGAGAGAGGGAGAGAGAGAGAGAGAGAATGGTAACAGCCAGTGAAACCCAGAAGGAGAGGACAGGGGTGTAAACACGGTGAGGAGGAGAGGAGGGGAGAATGCATGGGGTGAAGGTCTGACAAGGCAGGATGTTTAGCTGCACTGTGGGCAGGGGCTCAGCCAGCCATGTTTCCAGCAAATTAGGGCCTAACCTCTAGCCTAGTACTGTGTGCGTGTGTGTGTGTGTGTGTGTGTGTGTGTGTGGGTACCAGCATGCATGTGTCTTCTCTGCAACAAAGATCACTGCCTGTTCTGTTTTAGAGTGCTGTGGATGTGCTTTCTCCCTGTGTAACCTGTAAGCGCGGTGCACTACTGTCATCTTTATAAAACACAAACCAGCAAACCCCTGACAGTACAGTTGATACACTGGGAACTCATCTCCTGCATATATCCATAGTAATGAGCAGATACTATAGACAGATTTAGCCTGAGGCGTATACTGTATATGCATACAGTGCATGCATCCAAAGGTGAATATACTCTATACACATATAAATATTCAGGACTAAGCACTGAAATCGAATGCATTTACAGAAGCATGTTGCAGTCCAGTATACAGGGTAGGAATGATAAATTCAAAAGGTAAATTTCCATCTTAAAACATGTAATTTACAGCATATTTTCCCCTGTAACACTCAAACTGGGAGGCATAATTTTATTACATGTTTTGTTTGGTTTCCAGGAAATAAGCAACGGAGCAAACAAGCTCTTCCAGTTTTACAGACTAATTTTAATATTGTTATCATCACCTACAGCCACTATCAACAATTATTTCCAGAGTTTACATTTTGTCAGCATAATCTCCCGATTTAAATGCACTGATTTACAAGCATCTGCAATTTGACTGCTCTATTTTGAAATTGTAATGGTTTACAGTTTACTATTTCCATCATTTACCATCGTTTACTATTTACCGTCGGATTGCAATTCAATCTTGCTACGTGTTACGAAGGAGCGAGTCTACTCCCTGACTCTCCTCCCGAGTCAGACTGCAGATGTACTAACAGAGCAACATCTTCCAGACAGTGAGCAATAAACTACTGGGCATAAACAGCAGGCCATTTGTTGAATTTTAACAAGGGAAACGCTGGGCAGGTACACCGTTGTTTCCCATCACGTTCTCCCTAAAATCTATAGTTAACCAGGCGGATAGCTGTAATAGTGCTGAGGCGGAGGATTCGGTCCTCTCTCGCCCTTCCAACTGGAATATCAGGGAGGCGAATACCCCTGTTTCCTATTTCACGCATATTTTCTTTAAAATCTCTCGACCGGATTGGACGAAATTTACAGATCCCCATTAAGAAATCGGGTTGTTGCAGCAGCAAACTGACAATTGCAATATTGGAATATGTTAAGCATATTCTTGTATACTGTCAACATATAACACAGTCGGTCGGGGATGCCTTTTCAAAATAACTTTGCAAAGAAGAGGTATGCAACATCCCCTCTCCCCTCCTCAAATTGCCCCCTGGGTAAAATAGGTGTGCTTTTGTAGGAGAGAGGCCTGTGCCAGACGCTAATTGGGCACATGAAAGAACTTGTGGCGCCCTTGCAGCACCCCATCAGTTCCCATGATAGCACCAACTGTGGCTGCCTGTGACTGATCCACGTGTGTGTGTGTGTGTGTGTGTCGGCCTGCTCTGTATTCCCATTGTCCGTCCTCCCACTCTTTTATAGGAATGTAAAGGAGGGATGGTGGGAAAAGGGAAGAGGGGATGGAGGGGGAAGGTGTTCATTATGCCACCGGAGAAGAAAAGCAGCATGAGAGTGGGGGGAGGGGGGGAGGTATGAAGAGACGCGGGTGGAAGAGAAGGTGCGACTAGATGCAACATTGATCTCTCTCTCTCTCTCTCTCTCCATTCACCTCGTTAGGACTTCTACACCACGCGCGACACATTCCTTCGCAACTATTTCCAGCCCGCAAAAAAAACATTGAGGTGCCGAGCGGCTTCATCCAGCGTTAATTGAGGATCTGGGGATTGGGATGAGGGGCTGCACCGCGACACAAGGAGGGAAAGATGCGAAATGCTAACGAACTCTGGAGATATCTATTTATGTGTTTATGCGTTAATTTATTCATCTGTTTGCCTGGCTGTTTTTTGCTTCCCTGTCGGGGGAACTTGAAAGTTGGAAAGTTCACAGAGAAGATCAAGCTCTGATAGGTGTGATTGATAATTCAAATGTGTTCAGAAGAGATATTTTTTAATGGAAATACAGGGAAAAATATTATGATTATAATACCATAAATTGTGATTAATCTACACTGGGGCCAAAATCCAATAGTGCTACACTTTTGAGTATTTATTAAACTTGAATCAAAACAACTTTGGAAGGAGAGGCACATACACACACACACATTTTGCTGGGACCGAGATCATACAACACTCAAATAACAAAAATGCGCACTTGAGAGTTAAACTGGAACTGACAAAACATTTGGAAAAGCATCAAGAAGAAACAACAGAGAGGAGGCATATGAAGGGCACACACACACACACACACACACACACCACATTCACACTCACATGCACACTGCACACAAGCCAACCCCTCTCAGCATCACACATCCACTCACACACATCCACTCCACGCCCACATAACCGTCCCAATACAATCTAGGAGGGCAGATGCCCAGCTGGGTTCCTGGGTCTTTGGCTGCCAAAAGCCGCCGCTCTGCCAGAAAGCATCTGACTGGTAGCGGCACCTGTGGGAATGACTTTTTTACTTTTTACCCCCCCCCCCCCCCCGAAGAAAACCGCTGCGCCAAACCCGTGCCAAGAGTTGGACCGTTACTCTTCCTTTTCACCTTCCTCATCGCCAGCCCGAGTCGCGTGGGCTGCCCGCTATCACGGGTGAACAGGTGGCCAGTCCGGCTGAAAACGAGCGACTGTTTGGAAAGGGGGGGGGGGGGGGGGGGGGGAGTACGGGTGGCGTGGTCTGTGCCAGCTCAGCCAACCCTGCCCTGCTGTCGTCCCGGGCTGAGCAGCAGAGGGATGGGTGGATGGATGGATGGATGGATGAATGAAGGGGATATGGAGGGAGACGTGGCAAAGGGACAAAGCAGGGAACCCAGCCAACGTTTCGACTTGACAGCCCGCACCGAAGATCCATGTAAGCCGAGACGTCCGTAGTTGTCCAGAGCTGTTTTGTGAAATCGATATCTTTCTGATATCAGTTCAGAACAGCCTCCGAAGCTGTTTTTTTTGTTATCTTCAATCTTTTATTAGATAGTTGATAGCAAAGAGGGACAGGAAAGGTCATCGAGAGACAGAGGAGGACATAAGACAAAGGTTCTGGTCCGGATTTCGAACTTGGAACATTGCCTTAGACCTTAGACGAAAGCTGATTTCATATGAATGTTTACCGTGCTCTAATATACTTTGAAGATTTTGTGGTTGTGGTACTTTATGTCGCCGTCTGTCGAGTGCTTGCTGGGGATGATCTGCCAAAGCTGTTCACCTAGAATGCTCTCTCTTGTTACTTTTCTCTTCTTCCAGCGCCTTTTTTTTTTCCCCCTTTGGTCGTCGCAGTCGCGGGATAAATTTGGAGTATGACTGTGCTCCTTCTGATCTGTCCCTTTCCGCCCTTCTCGCCTACTTTGCCTTCCCGGCGTTCTTTGTACACACACTTACCACTGTGGCACCCCCCCCTTTTCTTTGTCCATCTATCCCCCCTTATCCCCGCCCCCCCCCCCCCCTCAATCCTATATAAATGAGAACCGTAACACTCCTCTTTTTCCCCCACATCTCACTTCCTATTCTCTCTGCACTACCAAGCCTGGAGTGAACAGGCACATAAACAAGCCAGAGGATAGGCTGACAGGCGCAGAAAGAAGAGAGAGAGAGATGGAGAGAGAGACGGAGAACGAGAGCAAACCCTCCTGTGGCCTAACTAAGAACTGCTAGACTACGGCAAGCACATTTCAGAGCAGGGTTGACGGGACACAGCTGTGTTTGTGTCTCCGTGTCTCGATGGCTGACACGCTTGGACACGAACATATTCACACGCATAGCTGGATTTTGACCGTTTCCCAGACTACCTGCACTGTCGATCTCAACTTACTTTAATTATAGTCAGCTGAAACATTTGCTCCCTAGTTCTTTTGTACATATATTTCTTTTTTCACTTGCACCTTTAAGTTGTGCACTTATGAACTAGAATTTTTTTTATCCTAGCCTTTTATTTGTAGTGTGCAGAATTATTTTCCTATTTTTCTAATTTCATTTTAGTGAAATGATTCCTCATTTTGCTGGGGGACCCTGAAACCCCATCAAGGACCCCTGGAGGTCCCCAGACATCACTGTGAGAACCACTATTCTATATCACTAAAAAAAACATGGTGACACATGTGAATACACAAAATAGATATTTCTCTTGAGATCATTTTGCAACACACCCCAAATTATATTGTGGGTGGTGAGGGGGGGGATGCTGCAAAAAGCGCATATAGACAAACAATACAAGCTCTGTGAGAGGAGTGATGGAACTACCGCTCAAAAACAGACAGTTTCTCAGTGGTGCATTTGATCCCTGTCACAAATAATTTGGGCCACGCTTGCTGGGCAGGAGATGGGGTGCCAGGGGCCGGTGGAGTGGGCACGAGGGGGCCATGAGGAATGAGCGGCCGTAACTAGAGGGCTACAGGGCGGGGGGAACGACCCAGTGGCTTTGGGTTAATGAGAGAAGCCGCTTGACCACCAACACAACCGCCACAGGGGAGAGAGGTAAAAGAGAGAAAATAACAGACAGAGAGAGAGAGAGAGAGATTGATGGAAACGGAGTCAAAGCGACCGGAACGTGTGTTGGAGAGAATCGAGGCTTTCTGCTTTCCGGTGTCCACAAATTAACACACACACACACACACACACACACACACACAGAGGAAACCCGCCTCTACGCCTGTCTCCATCGCCCATCCAGTACTCATGAGGGGTTCCCATGGACAGATAGAGGCATATAGAGAAAGGGAAGATGGGAGGATGTAGAAAGAGGATACTGCTTTCTTTCATGTGTTCCACCATTCGCCTTTAAGAAAAACTCTTCCTGTTTAGTGCCATAAAGAAATCTCCCTTCGTGCTGTAAAGCAATCCAGCAGATTTCCACCCTAATCCGACCTGGTGGCACACAAAATGCAGTGTAGAGGCCAGTAGAGGCTGCCAGTCTTCTCAGCGATGGTCTTGTTTGATTACGGCAATTATACTAATGTCTCAAAATGAATGTGTCAATGATTAATTAATGTTAAAATGCTACATTAAGCACCTTTAACCTGACACCACTAGAACTGTCCTGATGTGATAAGCCTATGGTCCTGCAAGCAGGTTCAAACAAATGGTGGGAGTTATGTGCAACTACTATTTTGACCCAGGTCGGGGGTGTGTGTGTGTGTGTGTGTGGTTATGTGTGGGTGACTGTGTATTAATAAGACACTCCCCGCTTTTCAAATCTCTCTCAAATCTCAAATCCCAAAACACATAACAGATAACAGAACAGAGCAGAGGGAGGCGCAGAGACTGGCAGGCTTTACTGGAGAGAGAGAGCGCCTCCATATTTATTTATATCGTCAGCCCCATGGCCTAAATATTTAGCAGGAGCCTGCTTCAAAAGAAGACCTAAAAAGCGAGGCCCAACCCACGGCTAATACTCGCGCTCCTCATTAAAATGAGAATAACCTGCCACAAAACATTTGGAGGGAGATGGAGGCAGAGAGAAAGAGAGAGAGAGCGAAAGATAGAGAGATTGAGGAGGCTGTCGGCTCGCTTTCACATAATGGGGATTTCTTGCCAGGCAGACAGATCGCTCAATTCATTCTTTTCCCATGTGGATCGTCCGACCTATAGAGAGAAATTAATAGAATAACGAGGCCACCTATGATCTTACTTACTGCTGAGTGTCGCTATGCCGCAGGAGCATATTCATTATTATGGTGTGGGCACCCCTCCCAATGGTAAATAAATGGTTTTGATTGGCTGGGAGGGTTGTTGGGGAGGATGGAGGAGAAGGACTGGTGCCTTGATGCAGGCCAGCAGTCTTTTGATAATGGAGCCATGCAGGCTTGTTTGGGATTTCATGCTGTGTTCGTATCACCCTCTCTCCATCTCTCCTTGTCCCACTGGACTGGTGGTGTTCAATCATGTGCCATGGAGGGCCAAGAGTCTGCAGGTTTTCCTTCCAACCAGTGACTACAATAGGTGATTTCACTAATTAGTTGCTCCCTCTCTGCTTAAAGGTGTGCTAATGTGTGAAATCAGCTGCTGTGGTGTTAGTCGGAATGAAAACCTGTAGACTCTTGGCCCTCCATGGCACTTTATTGGACACCATTGCGCCACACCTTCCCTAATTGATGGTGGAAGTCGGAAATTCCCAGCTTGTACTTTGTAATTTAAAACCTCCATGTGTTCCAGTGGTCCGGTCCAGCCCAGACAAAACAGTACAACTACAATACTGCTCATGTTATGTCTTAACATTTTGACATGTTTAAAACTGTATTAGGTGTGATTTTTCATGTCAAGATACATTCGTCTCATCAGGCAAAATTACAATTTGGGCCTGCAAAAGAGAACACAATCCAATAATTCAAACACTGTAGATTCGCCCAGTTCGACCAAATTAAATTCTAGTGTAGAATATGGTCATTGGTGGGAAATCTTCCCTGCATAAGAAGTGATGTATTCAATCTTCAGAACAAAATACAAAACTGTCTCCTAAACAGCAGTAAGCCAGTGCTCTGTCCAGAAAAAGCTGGACTCACTCACGATTACTGAAGCTGCTGCCAAAAGATATTTTTGACTCTCTCCACCCCCACCAGCCACTAAGAAGAAAAAAGAAAAGGTTTGTGGAGCGTGCAGTTTACTGAGGTCACATTATATCATTTCTGTGTAATGAAGTACTTCAAACCTTTAAAAATGTCTCGCTGCCACTGTGAAGCTGCCTATTGCAGCTTTCATCATTTATCAGTGTATTTTGAATACCATAAAAACATTAAAAGTAATGCTGTTTCCATGTTGATGTGATGTCAGAAAACTGCATCTCTGTAACACTGGGGTTGAGCAATGAAATTTTGACTTGAAGGGCCATTCCAGTGCATTTTCCCTTGTAAGAAGATGGAATTTCCAGCTTTCCAGCATGTCTGGAATGCAACATGCCTCACATATTCCTCCCCTCTCCCTTTTCTATGCTTCCTTTGCACCTCCCTTTCTTCCACTTGACCTTCTCGATGCCTCCGCTTCCTTCATTCCTTCCTTAATCCCCGCCTCCTCCCTTTCATCCCTCCTTTCACCATCTCTCTCCCTTGATTCCTTCCCTCCCTCCCTCCCGAATCTCCAAAAACTCATAAATATACATGTTTCGTCTTCCCCGCGGAGCGCTGAGTGCGTTAAGCACAGCTCGGAAATTAATGGCCCCCGAGCGATGCAGCCCTCCCAACAACGCCACGTGCGCTCTTTGGCTGCTGTAGTGGATAGACGGCTGACGAGTAAAGATGTTTAGCTGGAGATTTGTGTGTGGGTGTGTGGGTGTGTGCGCGTCTGTGTGGTGCTGGGTAGTCACGGAGAAGCATGATATATCCATGGGACTTGTGAATGCATGCATGCTGGATGGAAGCCCTTGTTGGCCTGCTTTGTACGGTCTGAGAATCTGAACGAGGCCTATTTCGGCATCCTGCTTTAAAGTGGTTCAAGTATTTTTTTTTTTTTTAAATACAATGTTCTTGCGCAGACTTGTGATGTTTGCAAAATGTCAGTTGATTATAAAAATGAACTTGATGCCAAATCAGCAAGTAAAATTAATGTTCTCTCTTTTTCTGACGGATCGAAATGAGCTCCAGAATGAGAGAGAAAAAAAAAAGGTAACATCTACTTTTACCGGATTCCTGATTGCATAAAATCAGAAAGAAAAATACAGACATTTTTAACGACTGGATTTTAGAAACATTTCATTAAAAAAACGGATTGGATGGAATGGATTGGATAGAACTCTCCAATTTCTATCATTATGCAACGCATGATGGCTACAGATTTTAAAGTCCAAAGTTATATTCCTCTGAACAAAAAAGTCTCGCGCACTCTCAACTCACTTGCAGTCTTCTTATAAAGTTTTATTAAATTACAACATTTGGGTCCACAGACCTTTACTAGGTAGAACTCAGTAAAGACAGCACTACAGCACTATATAAAGGCCTTCACAGAGGATCCAGGCCAAACCAGGACCGAAACGTTATAACCTTTAAATAAAAACACTACAAGTGGGTTAAACAGTGTGTGGGACTTCTTGTTCAGTAGCCTATATTAGATTATTTTTCCTACCAGTCATGGGAATCTTAAGGTGTGCAAGAGCCTTGTTGGATTCTTCAAAATGATTACACCACATAATCATAAATTGTTTATTGCGTAAGTTGCAGCAATATAGCTCCAGATAGGACCTATGCATTTAAAATGCATCTTAACCTTTTCCGCCCATTTATTACTCCCTGTCTCTATCGTACCCTAGCAATTTGCAAACATAAAGGACAGATCACTGACCATGGACATGTCAGAAAACATCAGCAAGCTTGCCCATTACAGTGTATAGTATCAGTGTGTACTGCATACGCCCATCCATTCACAAGGGATGACATGTCACTCGCCCTAACTACAGTATTGCTTTCACATGAGTCCAGTAAAAGGGAAAACTGTTTGAACTTCTGACTCAAAATCATGGAAGGTGATGTCAGTAAAGTGCACACAGTACGCTCATGGTTACCAACCTGGCAGGTCTGTGATACTTTATACTAAAGGATACCAAAGGGAATGCGAGAGGCAGAAGATCTAATGTTGGTGGGTTCACTCAGTGCTGTTTAAGAGTTTAGATTTCACTCTTTCACTCAATTTCCCACCAGTGACCACACCTGACACCAGACTTAATTTGGATAAACAGGGCGAATCCACAAAGGCTCAATTAGTGGCGACTTTGTGGCTTAGGCTGATGAGACGGGTGTATTTTTACATACAAACCTTGGCTGGTACAGATTCAAATCTGTTTTTAGGTTTGATTTAAAGCATTCCTTCATGGTATGTTTTTAAAACAAATGAGGCCGTGACCCACGGAAATAGCAAAGGAAAGAACAGACATCGCCCGGAGCGATTCCGCAATGCCACCTCACGCGTACGGAGAGTGACGGGGGTTGAAACGGGGGTCGAAAAATACAAACGCGTAGGTGGATGGAGGAATGGATGAAAGAGAAGACAGGGAGGAACTGTGTGTCCTCGCGGAGGCTCAGCGGGGCTCGAGGAAGTCATGTTTAGAGAGCGAGAAGGGGACTGAAGGAGGGAGAGAGGCACATGAGATGAAATAAACATTGCACTTATGAAAAATGCAGGTCTAGTGTGAGCCGAAGAGACGCGCGAAATGCTTTCAGCGAGCCGAGCAGCATGCCGCATTAGGCTAAAGTGCCCCTTTCTTTCCCTCCTTCCGCCACCTTTCTCCATGTACTTGAGACGCACGCACACACACTCCCCTAGCCCGCATTTCATTTGCCCAGCTGTTTCTCAAATAACAATGAGCGATAACAAAATGGAACCCGATGAAAGGAGAGTCTTTCCTGAGCGAACGGGTGTCCGTAAGACCTCTTACGCTTTCCCCGGCTTCTCTCCCTCTCCCTCGAGTCTGTCTCTATATCCATCTGGCCGGACCGAGACGACGGTTCTTTCATCTAAACACAGACAGGAGAATATTAAAGCGCAGACGTCTTCCTACCCATCACAGACTTTCCCCGGTCTTTCTTTACCGACTCTCTCTCAAATTCCCTTGGCAGTGCCTCTACTTCGCACCAAAGTTCTCTCTATAGCTGTCTCCCTCTCCCTCTGTGTGTGTGTCTTTGTGTTTTGCTACCTTTCCTTTCCCCCACTAACTCAAGCTGCCTCTGCCTCAGTGCTATTGTCTGTCTCTCTTTCTGCATCTTTATCTTTGCCTTTTTTCTATTTCTGCCCGTCTTTCTTCCCCTCTCTCTTGAACTAAAAAAGCAACAGATTGAGAGGAACGGCTCTGAACGGCACCAAAGGAGGTGCCCTGGGATAAACAACTCAACAGCTTTTTCTCCCAGGGCCTTGCATGTATGGGAGTGTCTCTCTTTCAACCCCCGAAACCCCAACAACCCCCCTCCGAAGTATGATGTCCGTGTGTGGGACAGAGATAGCGCGAAAACAAACATGGCATGTGCTGTCCAAGCTATTCTGAGCCCGATAAATTGACTTAACTGTCTATCGTTTTCCCACCCAAACGCCGTAATTGCTGTTATTAAATCACGCAGACTGGCGTTTTAAGCCTTCAGACACACGGAGACGCAGACATACGCATGAACACATCATCGCGTTTGAGCTTCCCACGCATTCAAAAAGTCACATTTTGATCAGCGGTTGTCGAGTGACTGATTGTTGAGTGTTGACCATTAGGGACGTAAATGAAAACTCGACTGACTTGGCGGTCATTATCGGGAATTAACATTGTCACAAAAATGGCGGCGGATGCTGGCGGTGAGATTATCAGGCTGCTGAGCGGGACATATTGCCCATTTGGCCTGCGTGCCAAATGCATGAACATAATCAGTAGGCAGTACGCTATATGGCTGTATAGATAAGAGCGGTTCAGAGAAAGTGCAGGGTGTGTGTGTGTGTGTCAGTGTCTGGCAGCACTGCCTCATAATAGCTAGCTACCTGCCCCCCCCCCACATACACACACAAGTATGCTTTATCCATTATGAATACAGAATACTGTAATATTAATCATACAAAGGTGATAATGGCTGGCTGACTTGGGAGTCCTGACGGATTTGAAACGTGACAGACTTTTATGTAAAACCCTACCTAGCTCCCTACACACCCACCACACACACACACACACACACACACACACCACACACACACACACACACACACACATCTGACAGGTCTCATGCTGTGAACATCAGCGCTGAGTCGAAGGGAGATCCTCTCCCTGGTGCTAAGAGGATTGGCTGGCTAAAGACCAGTGGCTTTGAAGACTACAGACGCCCTGATGTGGGCTCCGCAAAGAAAGAGTGGGCCAAGTCGCCGGAGCTGCGAAGCGAAGGGGGAGAACCTTAGCCGGGCGAAATAATCTCACGACGGTCGAAGGTCCGCTTTTGAACGCGGTGGGCGAGCGTCGGCCCGAGCTGCGGGCCCGGTGCCGTGTGAAACCCCAGCCGCAGGCGGGGCGTTCGCCTTGATCCGTCGGCGGCGGAAGGTTATCGTTCTTTTTCTTCTGGCGGGTTCAGAGCTGCCGAGCGCTCCCGCTGCGCGTCCGTCTTTGGAGATTACAACGTCTAAATGGCCGCGGAGAGGCTTTGTTTGTGTGTTCGATGTAATGGAATAATCGAGGCGAGCCGTCCCGTCTTTAGCTCTGACACCGTTTCCCCTGGGGGCATCGCCTTAGCGTGAATAGTACAGGAACGAGCCTTTCCATTTAAAGAACATTTTGATAATTCCATTCAAATTGGCTGTTCGTAGTTTGAGATGGAAAGAGAGAGGAATGGAGGCCGAGGATGAGAGAAAGGGAGGAGTGGAGGTTGGAGAGAGAGGTGATGGTAAAGAGTGTACAGCAGCTGTCTGACTGAGTGAGAGTAGTAAACAAGGGCAGGAGGTCCACTGTGCCATATGTGTTTATGTGTAACTGGGTTGGAGGTAGCCTACTGTAGAGGTTGAAGAAGCACGCTTGGTCTAGTAACCGGAAAGTCGCTGGTGCAAGTCCCCAGACTGGCTGAGAAGATGTGGGTGGGGAAAGTGAATGGATAACAATCGTGAGATATGCATATCGTCCCATCCCTATGTGTAACTGTATGAATGTGAAGTAGGACTTTGCTGGAAAAGAGCTATTTTCCTTGCATAAAGGTTAAAAAACCAGTATGTGGGTTTGTGAATCTGTTCGTGTGTGCGTTTGTTTGCATATGAATATGTGAGTGTGCTCATCTGCTTGAGACGGAACCCGCTTTTGTCCTCAACCCTCACAAGTTCGCTTTTGTTTTTCTGAGTCTGTGTGTGTGCGAGTGTGTATTCCCTCGCACGCATTATGCATTTCTGCCCCCACTGCAGCACTGCAGAGGTTCTGCTCTATCTCTCTGTAACATGGCAGAACCGGTGCAGATTCTCTCATCAGCGGTTGCCCGGCATTGCCTCGCCCCATGTGTTCCTACAGATGGGTGCTTAGCCCAGCCAAGCATTGCGGGCAGAAAGAGACAGGTACAGATCCACTCCCGCAGGAGCACCCAACCATCGCTCCATGCTATGCACTGTTGAACTCGCATCTCCCTCTGTATAAAAGTGTCTCAATGCCACACAGATATGGACACATTCAGATACACACACGCACACAAGGTCACATTTGTGTTTACACGTCTCAAGTTGTGAGGCGGTAGATGCTTCCAAAATCACCAACTGCTAGCTGCAGGGAACTGTGGCAAGCACCAAATTCTTCAATTTTTTCTTTGCCCAGTATGTTCTGCTGCTGCTACTTTGTTCTATTTCTTCAGTTATACATTTTACTTACGATGTTCTAGTGTTGAAATTGTCAGATATGTTTAAATATTATTTGCTATATTCTTATTTATATATAAATATATATATTTTTGATGTATCCTATTAATATTTGCTCCTGCAGCATCCTAATTTCACTACTGGGATCATTAAAGTTTCATAAATGTCTTAATTTGCCTGTCTTTTTCACACAAATTCTCTGCTTCTCCTTTTCATGATTGTCTGTTCCAAGCCAACTACCAAGGTTTTTGTTCACCAGCTAGCGTAGCAGTTAAGTGTTTCAGCTGGAACACATACTTGTTACGATGGTGCTACGTCAGTAATGTAATAATGAGTAATGCTGTCAACAGTTGTCAACACACAGCACACATCTGTGGAAGCTAAGACTGGGTGATTAGGGCGTAGGTGGTGCAAATTGCTAAAACATCCCCCTTAGAACAGAGAACAGAGGTTTGAATTGGAAAATTAGCGAGGAAGTGAATAAAACCAATATACTATGAACCTCAAATGAATCTGCGAGTACTATGAATAACCTAAGCCGATTTTACCACAGCCCACAGGCCTATTGCTGTACAGATCCAAGTACGCAAGCCATTCCCATAGTAACCCTCCTACAGCTCCCATATACCATATATCCATATTTATAATTCACCACAGACAAGTCATAAGCATCTTTGTACTATGCATTAAGCCCAGATGCCTCTCTGCAACAGCATTAGGCGTCTAATGTGGGTTTCTGCACCGCGGGTCCCTCCATTTCCCCCACCCCCCCCCTCATCAACCCTCCTGCTCTATACGGTTATATCCATCAACTACCTGGCCATCGATCAGCCTAGGCGTTACTTTCTTCTCTGTCTGCTTGCTAGGCCGAGCTCATAAAACATCCGCGACGTTATTGTGCATTAGACAATAAAGATGTGCTGCAGGGAAAATCCATTAGCTTCTATAGAGAGAGGTGGCATGAATAGAAACGTCTGAGGGCCTGACTGAGATGATCCATCTTGCTCTCTCGGGCTGACGCGCAACGGCGTCCGCGCCCTAGGTGAGCGAACACGTGTCCCAATGAGAGCCGAGCATCCGAAGGTGGATTTGCATACAAGTGTGTGGCAGCAGATAACGCTTGTACGCCCGGGCTTCATTAGCGTGACACGAGAGCGAGTCATCGGGAGCATTTTTCTTTCAATCTGTTTCCATCTCTGGCTCAGTTTCTCACCCTTCGCGCACATTGTCTTAGGTCGTTTGCTCTTTTATTGAACCTTTATTTATCTAGGGAGCGTTCTCTTTTCCAGCGACACTCTGCTTCACATTCATACAGTTCTACACATTCTGCGCGGTGAGCTGCCCACTACAACCACAGTCTTCTACTGTTGACCGCTACTGGAGCAGCTGGAGGTCAAGTGCCTTGCTCAAGAGCCCCTTGACAGCAGTTGTCGAGGGTAGAGGAGAGTGTAACTCATTTACTTCACACACCCACATTTTCCGAGCTGGTCTGGGGATTCAAACAGGTCCTTCCTGACGTAACTCGGCATCTCTGACCTCTAGGTTACTGCTGCTGCCTACTCAATCTGTCTCTGTTTTTACCTCTCCCTCATCCGGTTTGTTATTTTCCAGTGTTTCTGTGTCGCACTCGCGGTTTCACTCCTGTTGATTTTCCTCCTCTCTGGCTCTCCATCTCATTCTCCTCCTCTTTCTCTCTCTCTCTCTCGATCCCCTCGGCCTCCTCTCTGCCATTGTTTTCCAGTCGCGGTATAAGCTGTCTAATGTATGCACATCTCTGCAACAGGGGGTGGTCTCTAGGGAAGGGTACTGCACCGGCAGAAGGACAATGCACTCCATCTCTCTTGCTTATATCTTTTTAATGACTCAGTGGGTAGTTCGTTCTCTTCCTCCTTCTGTCTCATACAGTTAAAACTGTTTATTCATGAGGCCGCATCTGGAGTATGACTTAATACGGCACTCGATCTCCATTGTTTTAAATTGCTAATGTGCGCGTGAGTACAGTAGAGTACAGTAAATACTACGTATACCACTACAATCAACAACCGAGCGTATCATTACGGTCCATGTTTAGTCCTAGGCAAGTTACTGTAATTGGGGAAACCTTATTCAGGGTGTCCCCATTTTGTTTTTGTTTTTTTCCGCTCATCTCCATAGAGAAATTCCTCTCCACAGAGGCGTATTATGAATTTCAAATGGATGTATGCAAAGTGTGCAATTTCACTGGCACTTGTGAAGATGATAAAGGAAACCCTTTGGGTCTTTTTATTGAGGTTGTCTACCTTATCGGCTCTGGCAGTGACACCGAGGTCCAGTTTGACATAAAAATCCCTAGAACATGATTTACTCTGCGAACCGGCAAGCCAATAGCGGTGAAAGAATTCCCAAACAGGTCTGATTCTTGGATGCATTAGTGGCCGCAGGGCATCAATTATGCATAGCGCAGATATGTTTGTGTTTCACTCCGCCGTAGCCCTCTGACACATCCTATAGCCCATCAAAGGCATCTGCCTCTGAAACATTGTTGGAAATACCTCTAAGATGCTTGGAAGGGCCGACGAACTATGTCTTGTTAGAGTTTTGCTCTCCAGGCGTCTGCCATGCACCATGCTGACTTCAGAGTCGAAAAGCCCTTCTTGTAAGAGGCTCCACTTCAAAGTAGCTTTCATTTTTCTGATCACATACACCCAGAGTTCGGATTCCTTTTCATCTTGCGCCCCGGACTTTGACCTTTTTTCGTCCACCATTCCATCTGATGTGTCCCTTCTCATCACACCCTCATCTGTCTCCCGGTGGGACCTCTCATCAAACTCATCGGTCACTGTGCCAGTCAATCCCGGACCCCCCGTCACTCTCCATTTGAGTCAGCGGGAGACCCCTGCTTTCTGCCTAAAGGACCCCCCGGCTGGCTGGACCGCCCCTGCTCTGGCCTCAGCTTGGGACCCTCCATTACTCCACTTTCGCTCTCCTCTCACAAGTGTTTTTTCCTCCCCACTTTTCTGGCATTTAGCGGATGTCCCTCTGAGATTGCCCATACTTGATCCAACTGTCCCGTCCCATCCCTTTCCAATTCACTCTGTTCTAAATAGGGTATTCTGTTTCGTTCAGCCTCTCTCTCCCTCTTCTAATCAGCTCTTGTCGTGGTTTAGCCTCTCTTCCCCCCTCTCCCTCTTTCTGTCTTCTCCTCTCCCCTCTGCATCTTTAACTCTGAACTCATCTGCTTCAGTTGAAGCCTTCCTCACCACTCAGCCTCGACTCTGAAGCGATGTAGGGGATAAAACCAGGCTCAGGAAATAGGGGGAGAGATGGGGGGAAAAATGGGCGAAGAAGAGAAAGATGGGCACTACGTGTTCTTGTGGGATTTTCATTATGCGTCTAAGAGTTCGTGCAATCACCTGTTCACCAGCGCTCAACAATAGCAATGACTAGAGGCCCTTTACCTGCATCGCCAAAACCTTTGCCACCGTCTCTTAGCCTTATGCCAGGATCCCACTTAATGCATTGGATGCAGTAATTTCAAATGAGAGAATCTGGTACCACTGCATCATTCCATTGCAAATGAATTGAGTTGCGATGAAGGAGTCACATGCGTTGGATTGTTTTTCTATTTTTCTGCCTTAGCTGCCTCTCAGGGACATTTTCAGATAAAAATAGTCAGTGAATCAGTGAGTTGCAACAAAAGATTATGTTGTCACACTACAACCAGGAACCATGTCTAATCATTTCAATATGTTTTACTCACAGGATTCTTCCATAGAACTCTGTTTGCAGCAACACAAATTAATTATGTATTATTCCTGGCATTAGGAGCACTCTATTTAAGTTTCTATATGTGCAGACATACAAACTGAAAATGTGGCTGCACGATGTCGGTTTAATATACTGTCTAGTTCTGTGACATACTATAGCCAGTGTGTGTGTGTACATATTTTGTGTGTTTGCGTCAGTGCTCTGACACGCACGTTGTCATTTGTCTGAGTGCAGGTGTGTTGGGGCAGGTGTACGCCTGCTGTGTGTGCACTGTTTGCTAACAAGAGCAGACACGTATGCATAATTCCATCCCTGTATTGTGAGTGAGTGTGTGTGTGTGTGTGTTTGTGCATGTGCAGACAGCCGGGCCCGGCGACTGTGTATAATTCAGACTCCCGGATCCCCGAGGGTGCAGCCCTCTCTCCTCGCTCGGCTACTCACCGGGAAAAGGGAAACACACGCCCCTGATCCGCCAGCAGCCGAGAAACAAATTGAGCTAAAAGGTCAATCCCCCCCCCCCACACACACACACACACACACACACACACACACACACAACCCTCCCCCCACCCCCCACCCCACCTAACTTTAATTAACAAATCAGTTGAAAATGCCAGGGAACCAGAGGCTAGGAAAATATCACACCGTAAAGTTCCATCTTTCCCGCTACCCCGCGCTAATTGGGTAGCATTTAATAGACCAGTGAATGGATGTTGATCATTAGCTAATACACCGAGGCTTTGTTCTGCTGCTGGAGTAGCTGTTGTATCCTGCTGCTGTTTAAGTGATGTTCCTGTGACTGGTAGCGGCGTTGGATACAGTAGGTGCTGATTACGTTGATTGGTTTTCTCGTCAACGGTGAGATCAACTGTCAAGTTGGATAAAGTGAGGAAGCGACGTCAATGTGCAAGTAAACATGGGAAAGTGTGTGTGTGTGTGTGTGTACGGAAATGCGTTTCCATTATTCTCTGTGACTGCCAGTGCAGAGAGCCCAGTTTCCAGGCTGACACCCATCCTTGGCGGAGTAAACTTTGCTGCGGAAAAAAAATCCACCGTGTCATCACAAACACTGCGCCTGCCAAAACGGCAATCTTTGACTCGAGCCGAGACGCGGCCATTAGTCAGATTGGCAATGCACTCTGAAACTAAAGTTATCCCTCCACACCCCCATGACTTTCTCCTCATCCTTCTTCCGTCCCTCCATATGTCTATCCCTCCGTCGACTCAGCATCTCAATTAATAGCGGGAGAAACAGAATCCAGGCTGTTATTTGTTCGGAGTTGCGTAACAATGCCACCTAATCAGTCTGGCCTGGACTAGAGAGGGGTGAGAGGCAGAGGGAAGAAAAAAACACAAGTGCTGGAATTGCATTAGCTGTAATGAGGGGACCAGAAAATAGAGATAAAGCCTCTTTGTTCCAGCAGCAGAGACAGAAAGAGACAGAGAGAATGGATAAAAGGAGGATGGTACAGTAAGAGATGGCGGCATATGGGGAAACTGAGGGATGGAGAAAAATGAGGAGGGGGGGGAAGGAAGGGGAAAAAGAAGGAAGAAGAAGAGGAGGATGAGGGAATCTGAGGATATGGCTGGCATGTGGCGTGGAGGGGTGCAGGCCGGATGGCAGAGCGGCGGAATAAAAATGAGGGAGTGGGAGAGAGGAAAGCAGATGTCTGATTTAGCGACTCATCCTTCTGCTCTGGCACTAGGACAGCATGGAGCCAGAGAGACAGAAAACAGGAGAAGAAAAGGGAGAGAGAAGTAGGTGTATTGAGGTGAGAGACGAGATGAAAAGAGGAGGGAAAGGGAGGCACAAAGGACGACAAAAGGCGAGCGAGGGTGGGCCGAGCGGCAGAGAGGGGCGTCGAGAGGCAGGCATTTTCACAAAGACTGTGATTTCTGCAATAACTATGATAATCTGAAGCGGGGAGATCCCTATTAGAACGGCTTGTTACATCCGATAATAGCAGCTACAGTAAGCCTGTGCGTGCATAAAGCCAAGCGGTGACAGTCACTGGCTATGACAGACAATACAAAACACTTGCAAGGCACGTCCTGTCTGTTTACGTACGCGGTAGCTTTCAACGGGGAACAAGAGATATGACAGCGTTTTGAAAATGGCAAACAGCTTGCGGATGCCAAGGTAGACGGCGACGTCTGAACGAATAGACAGGTGAGGAGACGGTGGGGGAAAACAGCAGCGATCACGCCCCGCTCAAACGCGTGATATAGTAGATCACCTGTGCTGCAATGCAGACAGTACGGGCCTTTCTGCAGTGTCCTCTGCGGCGTGTTGAGAATAAGTTTGGCCAGTTTGCGTGTTGTAGTGTTGGTAGAAGCTCAGGGCCAGTGCATTGGGGTGCAGGTGCAGCATTTTGGAGACGCGATCAGTACTTTGCAGCGGCTTGGTGCTTTAAACAGCTAACTGGGAGCCTGGATTACAGCAGACATACAGCAAATCTAAAATTTCATCATGATGATTTTAACGGGAAGGTATTTTGGAATTTTACTACAATTTCATATCATTGCCTTGTGTCTAACTGGCCCATTTTAGAGGCAACATTGTTTCTAAATACAATGTTGGCAAAACAGCAAATAGTACAATTTTCACTTTTTTAATTGTGAACGATGAGACACCCAAGAGTGCTAAACCTATGAAAAACATTAGATTCTCCATTCCCCCTCATTCAACATGCAGCGAGTGTTGTGTGTGTGTGGGTTTTCTCCCCAATTGTCAACTGAATTAAAAAGCAAAAGAATGCAGCCCTGGGGATACTCTATGGGCTTGAAAGCAGGCCTGCATGGGCTCTGTTTCTCTTCAGCATGCCTCCACTGTCTCTGCCCCGCTCTGCCCCAGTAAGGCAACTGCCCCAGGGGAGCCAATTAAGGGTGTCCGCTGTGCCGGTGACAGCTGCTCCAGCCGCAACCCTGCAGAGCAACAAGGCCCCTGAAAGCCTCCCAGATCCACAACGTGGAAGGGGGGAAACACAGTGGAACCGGGAGGGAGGGGAGGACATGGAAGGGAGAGATGGAGGCAAAAGAGAAAGACAGAAGGCAGTGGATGAATGAAGAGAGCAGTCAATCTGCAAACCAAGGAGAGGCCGCGGTGTGTCGACGAGCGACGCGGGGGGATTTCTGGATGTTTCCAAGCAGATGATGGCGGCTTTGACCCCCGTCGAGCAGGTGGCGGCGAGGCTGTGTACGCTCAATCACTTGTTCGATAGAGCGGCACAAGGCAACAAAGCCGCACAAGGTAAGATTTTTATGTAAAAATCAGCCTAATCACAAAGTGGAGCTGCAATAGAGAAGAGCGTCCCATCCCCACTAATTGAGATGGCGTTTATTCGCCCAAATGAAATTCTGGTGTAAGGCCACTGGTGGGAAAATGTCTACAAATTAAAACTCAAGAGCAACATACAAACTGCAGAGAGCGAGAACTCCATCCAGAAGAAGCTGGACTCACCAACGTTAGATTTTTTGATTCTCTTGTCCCTTAGGTTTCCTTTGGTATAAAGCATCACAGGCTGATGTTGATAAAAATGAGCATGCATGACTCTTTCTATTCATTTTCAAAATCACACAAGGAGAAAGTTGTTTACTTCCTTCAATTAATAGCTTGTTGGGCTTATGTAATCCACTGGCCTTTCTAGTGTAAACAGTAGTTTTTTTTTCCTTCTCCCCCGTTCCATCCTTCTTTCAAATCACCACCTCATTCTATTCTGTCTTTTTATTCTGTCTTTTATGCTCTCTGCTTCATTTTCACACTTCAAAGGAGTACAGAACACAAATTCTTCATCCTCCTCTCCTCAAAAAAAGCGAGATTATTGAGCTGGGGAAAGTGAGAGCAAGCAATAGAATGTTTTGCATAACACAGCAATGCTAGTGAATTGGGAGAAGTTTTTAATTGGGGCCGCTGAGATAACACTTATGATGGAGATCACCGGCGGGGGTGGTGGTGGTGGGGGGGATTATGCATCCTGTGATGCTCTCATCCACATACAGTAGCAATTGAATCAAATTCACAGTTTTTTTTTTTTACGTTTTTGCCTGAAACGACCGAGGAGCTCTGCGAGGCAAGACCTCGGATAGCACCACTCCACTCCTTGTTCCCAAGATGGAGGTCCACAAGAAAGCTTTCCCCTGTCCTCCTCCTCCAGGATTCCCAAATGCCTTCTTTGCGTCTCCATTGATTGCCTGGCAGCATTGCCTCTGTGGATTTAATTGGGTCTTCGCTAATTAATGAAGAGCTGCGACTCCTTGGGGAAGGGCCTTGCATTGGTAAAAGTTTTCACTAAATTGGCCGGACATCAATTCCCTCTTTGTGTCTACAAGGAGTTAAAGACTCATTTGAAAGTTTTCATCCAGCCAAGTATTGGGCCCCTTTTCTAATACCGCCAGTCATTCGGTTCATTCAGCGCCTCTTTCCTGGAATGCTCCGACATGAGGTGTCCAGCCCAGGTGTCATTTTCCGCCCATTCAGATCTGACAGTCTGGTGAAGCGGGGCAGGGATCTCGAGGTGGAAAATGGACAGCGGTTACTGGGTTGGTTTGCTGCTCAAGCAGTAGAGCCTCGGGCTGCACCAAAACTGGCCATACATGACAGCTTTGATGCTCTCCTGCCTCCACTACACTACTTGCAATCACCTACTTGCAAGGGCACAATGCAAACAACAGCCTGTCAAGATAATGGTTAGTATTTTGCTGTATGGCTCAAAATGCATCATGCACCAGAAACGGCACTAATTGAAACTTCTCTAACCCGTTCTGCCATGTTCTACCCTATTGTCCTGTGCATTTATTTTTACTTCAACCATGATGAAAGTGATTTTTACGTCTATTTATGGATGAAATACATGAAAAAGCCGCCATATGGTTAGGCCACTATGGGAATGTATAGACTAGGAGATCACAACTACCACAGCAAGCAATGCAATGTTTAGTATATGCCTTATTGAGATAGTAAGTTATTGAAGGGATCTGTGGAGTAAGAAAGATCACAGTTTACTAAAAATCTTTTCATCTGACATCATGACTGGGCAACTCCTGTGAAACGATTTTTCCCTGCTACTTAAATTGCCGGCGAACGCTGTCCGCTTCAATAACGTTTTTTTTGTTTTTAATTGGCCTCTCTCTTTCCTTCACTCTGCCTCCCTTAACCCTTCGCGCTGTCCCCCTCCACAGGCGGCTATAAGCTTTCGTTCATAGCACACGCTGGATGGCCACCTCATTTCAAAACATCCTCCTCTCCCCGGTGTGCCTATCTTAGTGGCCGTCACAGCTTTGGGGCCTTTAATCCAAAAGCTATCTTTCTAAGAGAATAAAACCATTGCTATTGGAAATTGCTATGAGTGAGACCAGGATCAATGATTAATCACTCAGCAAACATTTGCCACTCCATTATCAATTATTGATCTGTCTGCAACTTTGCAGCAGCGGAAAAGGAAGGAATCTATGACTGAAGCAGAATTAGTTGTCTAATGCCACAAAAACAGCATATAAAAGACAAACTGGCACTATTTTTTTGTGTGTTTTAGGGCTAAACTCCAACATATGTAAATATATTGTCATTTTGTATAGTATTTAATTGTATTTTCTTTTTTATTTTCTGTAGTAGAGGTGGGACTACTGTTGCTGTGGTGGCCCACCATTGATGAATGACAAACAGGAGAAACACTGAAAGTGTGTTGACTCTCCTATACAGTAATCCCTTATCTCATTGCTTCTTTATTAAGTGAGACGTCCTTACCATTAAGAGTCTCGAGCAAATATGAGGAAAAGATTATCAGCTATCTGTTACCACACCTGTAACAAGGGTTTATGTATTCACTTCAAGCGTGCAGGGCTTAATACCAAATCAAATAGCAGTGAGATGCAGAGTTGAGTGGATATTCTCCTGTCAATCAAGCCTCCGCGTGAGCTGTTTGTTTGGAGTGAAAGTCACCTTTCCAGATGCTTGGGTGCCAGCTATTCATCCACCCGCACACACTGCCTACAAGCGCGCTCACACACACACACACACACACACACGAACACGTGCATACACCGATAAACCTATACCTCCCACTTAGTGCAATGTGCGAGGGATCTTTTTTTTCAGTTTCTACTCTTCAAACGGCATTCAAATGGCACTTGGGAGAGTAGTTCTAAACAGAAACAATATAATATGTGTTGCATGACTCTGTAACAAGCTTGGCAACAGAGCCTATTTCACACATTTTACAAAGTACAACATACACACAGACACACACACTAACCCACTGTGACCGTATTTGTTTGTCGACACCTTTCGGATTCTTCCACAATGCAAATGGATTTAGCTCTGTCTAGTTGAATGCGATGCACTGAACATGTTTACTGTTGCTTTGCGCGGTTGTTTACTTGGTCTCGCAGACCTCTGTGCATCCGCGCCAGTCCGGTCAAACAGCTACAATAACAAAGCAGCACAACAATGCTCCCTGCCATAAGGACACGTGTGGGGAGCTTTGCACTGGCACTTAAGTCAGCGCCCGCCCCACAACCCCCCCCCCACCCCCCGCTGCTCAGCACCACATCCTAATGTCGCCTTGCCTTTCACATGTCGCACTTGACAAGCTTCTGGCAGCTTCCCTCTGCAGGGACTTTCTGTCAAATCTGACATTTGCTACCATTAACCACCGGCAAGGCCTTGTCGCCAGCTGAAAAGCCTGTATGTGCGCTTTACAAGGGGGGGGGTGCATGTGTGGGTGTAAGTGTGAGTGTGTGTGTGTGTGTGTGTGGGGGGGGGGGGGGGTCACACTGGAAATGGCATACATGGATTGAAGTACATGACCACCCACTACCATAGCCTTACCATTAAGTTCCCCCCGCTCCCCTCGACGCCCCTCTGAGCCCCATAAGCCAGCGAAAGCGATGGCATTTGATTCCTGAGCGGACCGATTGAATGGTGCTGAAGGTTAAGAACGGAGGGACCTTTATCCAATGGAATGTCAGTGTTGTTATCTGATGGCTGGGTCTGACAGGTAATTACATGGAGAGAGAGGTGGCTGAGTTGGGGGATGGGGGGAGGGGGAGGGAGGGTCGGTCGGCGTCCCTCTTTGCTTAGTAATTAACCATGCCGATGGACAGTCATGGATGCACGCCGTCCTGCCCATCTGGAGAAAGACTCATATCCATACATATGTCCTCGCTGCCGTCTCGCCAGATTTAGCATACGGCCCTACGGTCGCATTTGCTGTCACAGCTTCTGGTTGCAACATGGTGACAGTATGGGATGTGGGGTCCAATATGACACTGGTGGCCACAGGAAACTGGTGGGACAGCGGAATCTCTCACGCTCAAGAAAACAGAAAAAAAAAGAAAGTGTGGCCTAGTGAGTCACTAGGCGAAGGCACATATTAGGTATTTATGACGTGGCTGCTGGCTCTTAACCTTCGTTCTGTCACTTTCCGTTGACTACTATCTTATGAAAAGCAGAACTGCCTTAAAGCATTACTGGATCCTATTTTCCCAAGAAAGGCTTTAAATGTCTGTGTAGCCATAGAAACGGGAGTCCCTATACAGGAGGGAGGTCAGCTGACCAGTGACAGGGGATCATAGGTGCCTTCCTGTGGGAGGAAGCCTTGGACACTCCGGTCCTCCTCTGAGCCTGTCAACACCCTGATTAATACATGTAGCAAACCAGAGAGAGAGAAAGAATGTATAAAGGAACACAATCCTTTTTTTTTTGTAACAGCCTCCTTGTGTACTGCCGGCCCACGTACCAGACATTAATCAAGGGGAAAAAAAAGAATTGTTTTCTCTCCACAGCATGGCGCAAAAAATAAAACTTCATCTGCGTCTGGGGCGAAGGGAGGGGTAATGTTGCGTGACATTCTCTTCATATCGCCGAGCTAGAGGTCACCTCCCGGCACTGAGAGAAAAGAGAGAGGGAGAAAAATAACGCTCTCCATCTCTCACCTGCTCGCCCACTGTGCCTGCATTCATCAATCCTCTCTGCCTCTCTCTGCTCCCGTCCTTCCATCTATCTGGCCTTGCGTGACACATACACAGTAGCAGTGTACCCATCGTACATATTGCTACCTTTACCCTGTGCACAAATTGACTCGCAGGGCCAGTGTTTTGCTGATGCCACGGACAAAGTGCACCCCCGCCGCACACGCCCACCCACCCGTGAAGCGGTAATTGAGAAACATCTTAAGGCCAAGTGAGTTAGAATCATAATTACTGGAAGAAAATAACTGCATGCGCGCCATACCGCAGAACATTGACTGACCATGCAAATAGCATAGGAGGACTCTCATTTATATTTGCCAGCGTGTCTTGGTGTTATTGTAATTGCCGCTGAGCTTTGACACCGCAGAACAAACGCTTTGCCAGTAAAATTTACACCATGTAATTAATTTGACTGGTGGAGAGTTGGTGAGACAAGGACTTCATTGGAAAGGTGTATAATTTCAAAATGTGATAAACACACACACAGCGTTTAACATTTTAACACGGAAAATTGCTCACTTTAAATTGTACTTTGGAAGCTATTTGTAGGAGTGGACATGATTTGCAGGTCTTTTTGGGGGGTTACAGCAACAGTGGTATTTGCGCAAATGGAATGAGTCATGCTGGATTGAAAAGATTCATTTACAGTCTCCCTACATCCCAACTTGTGAATCATCCGCATCCTTTTAGCTTTTCGGATCCATCAACATCACAGGATAAAAACAGTCATGTAATCCCATATGCTTTACATCTCCGATAGGATTAAGATGATCTTCCAAAATAAGTCTGCACATTGTGGGGGCAAAACACCTGACAGCCCTGTCAGGAAAGAAATTCTAATTTTCAGCGATTAAATATTTTTTGTAATCAATTTTATGTGTGTCCCTTTGCAGACAGAACAGTGTATCCATTGTCTACCAATTAAGGTATGGGGGCCCATATGAGAGCCCCACATGAATCTTGTGTATTACTCTTCAACAGCTCTGACCTTTTGATCCCCAAAGTGCTGCCTATGGACAATAGTCTCCACCTGTGAGTGAAATAGGATCAATACGAGGAGAGCTTTATGTTTCCCTGCACTGTATGAGAAACCGCAGAGACGGTGTAGGAAGGGAGATGGGGGGCTATGGGACGAGGAAGGAAACTGACAGACCAAGACGGATGACTGACAGGTAGGGAGCACACTCTCTCAATGGGGGAAATGATTCAAGTCAAGTGCAGTGCTGGGAACTCCGGCCCAGCAGAAAGCGACGCAGAGATACCAGGACGGCTACAAATCACTCCGGCCACTCCTCACGAACACACTCTCTCCTCTGGCCTCCACTGATGGAAAGGGAAAAAAAAAGAAAGAAAGAAAGAAAAAAAAACAGGGTACCACAACAAGCGGGGAGGGGATGTTATTCAAGAAGGAGAGACATGGTAAGCTGCATGAGGATAACGCGGAAAAGGCGGTAAATCATCGGCGAAGAGTGCGATCGAGGCTCCTGGGCGGGCAATGTTTCAAATGCAGACAGACGTAGACAGTTTGGAGACAACGGATGGGGGGGGAGGTCAAACAGGGCCAACAGCGCCTGAGAAATGGAGGCCAGGTGGAGGCCGTTTGTTTGGCAGTGCCAACATCTAGCCTTAATTAGCTTTACGCCAGCCATCCATCTACCTTGAGCTAGAAATGTCTAGCCACAGCCCCTCCAAATGTCTGCTGGTTTATTTCTGAAATGCCAATTGACTTTTTTCTGCTTCTCCAAATGCATCTTGCTACAATTAGTTTGTCTTTAATGCGATGCCAGGATGTTTGTTTTGCTAATTATAGAACAAGAAGGCCTGTGATTCGATCATTACAAGAGCCAACATGACCTACTCCACCTAATCCAATGGTACAAGGTGCAGTAACAGTACAACACATTGTCAACATAGGATTTTGTTTCATGGTGACAGTTAGTTGTAATCTAACCTAATTTGTGGCTAAACCTAGCCTGCTATCCTGTGTGAAAAGATCAGCATACTGTATATCAAGCTGAAAGGACAAAACTCTGCTTGAGTACTGGACACTCATTACCATGACTGATGAATATGCAGTAAGATAGCTCTGCACTACTGAGGGCAACTCCAAGGTTTCAGGACACAAGATACACAACTTGAATTGAAAATGCTTCCAGGAGCCCAAATTACTTCGGAGAGTCAAATTAAATGTGAATTTTCAGTATTTAGGAGAAGTGTTAGATGCCAGTTTCAATTTATGCGGTTAGGGAAGAGAAACATAACCAGTTATGGGGCTAAGGCACTATTTAGTCCTCCAGCGTAAACAAATAATTCAGCAGATGAAATGTCATGTTTTTCCCAGTTACATCTCTCAGGAAGACATTCCACACTGATTGGCGAGGTGAGAAAACAGAAGATTCCGGGGGAAACAATCTGTTTCCAAATTCTCCGCCAGACTGAGCCTCTTAGACCGCCCACATGCCGTGCCATTGGCGGCCAATAATCCCCTGTCCAATGAGAAAACACTATCTAGCATGTGGAAGAGGAAGACGAGGAGGAGGATAGGGTGAAGTTTGCAGAAGATGGGCGACGGAGTGATTTGCCTTACATACAGGCCATGAGATAAGCCTCTCGGTTTTCCCCTTGGCAGATAAAGGCAAGCACATTACAGTTATCATCGCAGACAGATTATAGACACAACTCTGTCTTTAAGAACAGGAAGACGCCAGCCAGGCCTTCACTGTGCCGATACCATTAAGAATGCTCTGCCTGCACTGTTCTCTACTGCATCAATCTGGTTTACAGCCGCTTCGAGTTATCGCTTTCACTTGACTCTGTCTGAGTAGATATTGACCTATGCTGTTCCTCCATCCCATGAGAACAGAGACTGTACCTGGTCTGCACCGCATCTGAATGGCAGATCCTGGAATCAGATAACTGCAAATACACCATAAGCTACTCTGAGATCTGCTACAGTGGTCTGATTAGAGAGAGACAACCCTACAACGAGGCTAATGCAACACTGAGATGGAATAATCTCAAGCTATCTGCCAAATGGCTGCACGGTCAATGCTTTTGCATTATCTCAGGTGCTCTTTTTGGGTCAGGGCCATTTCCATCACCCGTGTGTTATAGAGCAGTAACTGATGAAAAGAAAAAAAGTCAATGCACAATTCACTCCCGCCTTGGCCTAGAGATATTCTCCTGTCCGCTGGAGCGCTGGAGTGCTGTCGGGCTAAAAGGCAGAGGTTTAGGGCCCCATGGCCCAGAACTGTGAAGCTGAGCGTGGCTTTGGTCGGGCCTCAATTGGGAAAATCACCTGGGCAAACTCCTGAATAACCTATTTCCTCACCGAAATGACTGATGGGTTTGGATAAGATGGCAGCCGTGCAGAGTAGAGTGGAGCAGAGTGGAAAGTAGCGGGGGTTCGCCTATCTCTGGTTCTGCTCCAGTAGTGCCTTGGTTCATCTCCACAGCCCCCCAAAGGCCCCAGGGAGGAGATTTAAGTGTGTCAAGGCTCTGTGTGCAAGAAGATGAGTTAGGGCTTCAAACACACTGTGCTGAGACTGTATCGCTCTCTGTAGCGCTCTCGCTCTCTCTCCCTCCAACCTGCCTTTCCTACTCTCCTGCTGTGCAGTCTCTCCTTCTTTTCCCTACTCTATTAATCTCTCCCCTTTCCTCTATTCTTCCTTATTCCTCCCCCCCCACCTATCTCTTCTTCCCCCCTTCTTCCTCTGATATTGCGGCTGCGTGTGGGGATGACTTGTGGGCACATTAGTGGCAGTGGCAGGAGGGAATGGTGGTGATGGATGCCGCGTCTGTCAGTCATCAGAGCCCTGACACAGATGTGTCAAAGATCTCTCTGCTGAGATCTTTGATGTTCACTCGAACTCTGTGCAAAGTTACTTTCTGTCTGTGGAACAGGCGTGGGCGTGTGCGTGCATGTGTATGTGTGTACATGTGTGTTTATGTGTCTGCATAGGAGGAGCAGCAGGGGGTTACTGTCTGTCAAGCTCCTCCAGCAAACCTCCATTTTCCAGGTTATCCTCCCCTGCGTCCTGACATCTTGTTCCAAAAAGTGCAAATACATGCCTCTACTGGCATAATATATCACACTTTGCCTTTCATTCAGGGCTTATAGACTTGAACTTCCACAACCATAGCGGCTACAAGGAATAATTAAGCCGAGAAATCAGCGGTCCTGAAGGACTGCAGCAAAAATAAATCACGGGTATGAAACAAGCGTAGCCAATATACTGCCCCGTCCCATGGGTTACTTCCACTGTCAACCAGCTGGAATAAACAAAAGCTGACAAGAAACCCCTGTCGACATCCCCGCTGGCTCTGAGCGCTCTCAGTCAAGGAAATCACATTTAAATATTTGAAAGCAATACAACCATGGAAAGATTTCAATGTTTTTTGTTTTTTTTAAATCCAGTGAAATGCAGAATGGGGCCGTTTGGGAGACTGGTTGAGCAAAACTGGCTCTATGGATAAATATTTAATGATCCATACAGTGTTGACAATAGGTGGGGAGAGACAAGACAAAGAACATCATTAATGTGGCGCTGATATCTAAGGTACCAACAGAGAATCGCAGATGAAGACTTTCCCAAAAGAAAGGATATCTGTCTGAAAGCACAGCGGGATACCGCCGGGAAGCTCAAACATGTTTCAACAACTACGGCAAAATCATTCGAGTGAATTACAGCAGTGTGAACGACAAAGTCACAAATGCCATTAATGCTCCAGCCGTATATTATTGAAATTTAATTGGTCTACACCTGCTGTCACTGTTACAAGTTAACAAGTTACACCAATCGGAGTGTGTGCACCTGGGGTCCTGATTTCTCAAAGAGAGCTGGATGAGTTCTTTAAAGTTCCTTGTGGGACGCTGTAATCAAAGACATGCATAGCGGTTTCTACATCACACAGCTCCTATGTATGGGTGTCTAGGCTAATTGCTAATCCTTTTTTTTTTTTTAATGCCAAGCTGTCTCCCTCAGGAGCAACAAGTTACATTCAGAGTACAAATCCAAATAGTGAACATGAATAGTGACATTTGAAGTGAGTGCGCAAATGTATTCATGGAAGTATTCAAGGGCACTGCCTCAAATTTGCTCTCTGCTACGTCAAGCTCAGTCCTTTATTCCAACCCATGCTCAGTTCACAGCCTAACCTCATGTCCGTCAGCGCCCACCCACCCTCACCCACCCTCACCCACCCTCCCCCACCGTCACCCACCCTCCCCTCAAGCAGTTACCTATTCCTGCAGAGATACAGTGTCAATATAAGGTTATTTTGGCAGTATTTTTTTTACCCCACTGATTCCTAAAGAGCTTTATTTGGAAACAAACTGTGATCAAAGGCCCCGAGAAAAGTGGGGTTGGAGGTGGGGAATGGTGGGAGAGGGAGGAGAGAGGAGGCGGAAGTGTTGGGGGGGTGGGGGTGTTCAGGATGGTAACAGAGGCTGATGAAAGCATCCTCCTCTCCCTCCTAAAACTCCTTTGCCTTCGGAGGAGGGGTTGGGGGTTGGGGGCTTTTCAAAGCGGCAGTCATGCATAATATAAGCCACTTTGTTTATTAATGGCGAGCACTCCCAGCGGAAGCGCAAATCCTTGGTGCAGGCCCCCAAGTCGCACCGCTTTAATATCTGACGGCTAAATAATGAAAGGGGGCTTACATCACCACACCCTCTGAAGATCCGGCCCCTTCGTCTCCGCCGCGCTCTGCCTCGGCTGTCTGCGGGAGCCGAGGCGGCGGCGCGACGCTCTCCCACTGATGCGCCCACGGTGCTTTCATGTGCCGTGGCAGGGAAGGTAGGCGGGGATGAGAGCGGGTCCCCGCCACACACCGCAGACTAACCGTGCCACCTCCCCAAAGCTCCACGCCAACTGATAACGAATGCGGGGCGAGCCTTATTTAAAAAGGGAATCCTCAGACAGCTTAATCTCAAGGAGGAGATGGTTTATTGTTGAAAGTCAAGAGAAATCGCTACCGCATTGCAACTGCTATTATGGATGATGGGTGCAATTTGCCTTGCAAGGCTGAAAAAAATGATTTCAAAATGTGAAGTAACAACAGCCATCAGTGGCAAGACTGTGGCAAGGGGGATTTCAGAGAGCATGATACACATAATATCATTATTCCAACTCCATTCTTTCTCATAGTACATACCGTGTTCTCTGTGTTAACTATAGGACGCTACTGTGTGTGTGGCAAAGTTCTCTCACCTCACAGTCAATCTAAAATGTGGTCAACACATCAACACTGAAATGGCCAGTGAGACTGATGGGTAACTCGAAAATAATAACAGTCTGAATGCCATTCCCATTCAGAACCGTTAGAGTGTGACATGTAGATCGCTGCATGGCGCCTCTCGCTTCAGCAGGGGCATTGATCAAACCGCAGCCGGGGAGGATCCTCAGCACCGCGCCCGGGCAAAGTGCTATCTTCCCTCTCCTCACCTGCTCCTTCGTTTTAATAGAAAAGCTATGAATGGCTGTCTCGGGCAGAATGCGTTCATCTGGTCCCCGTGGTCGTGTATGACACCTTATTTCGTGTCGGGGCTCGAATGCGAGAGGGAAAGACAGGGGAAATCAATTTTACTGGCAGGCAGGGAGATGTGCTTGCTAGCTAGCTGGCTGCAGGCAGGCAAACTGCGGAGGTGATTGGTGTGCTGATGTATGTCAAACTATTCTGAGCTTTATTTTGTCCTAACAAGAATGTAGCACTGTGCTCCATCTCACACCGTGGCAGGGCTACAGAACCGAGGCAACTCTCAAGCAAGTGAGAATGTTTATTTCTTAAGAGAGCAAATTAAGGTTTTGGAGCAAGAAAGGCATACGATGCATTTCTGGCAAATTGAGTTACAGATGAGGCCTACCTTGTGCCAAAAGCACTGAATTTATGACTTGCCATTTTCAGAGGCATACATAGACATTCTTATGATTTGATTTATTGATTCAATAGAATCCTCAGGGTGCACTTGCACCAAAGAGGCTCTATGTGTGGTTTCTTTGCCTCTTTATTTCACCATTATTATATTGTAAACTGCTGTAATTTATTTTCTAAGTCTTACAAAGTTTGTCAACATCTAATTATGCCCTTGTGGCTCCAATCCCTCAAATTGCACCTCTAAAAACACTGAAATAGGGCAAACATGAATAACTCCATAACATTTTTTGCTACAGTTGTGGCTGTATCTGCTCTCGTGGCCCAGGCAGCCATCTTTGAATGTTTGCTCTACAGTGGGCTGGTTGCCTGTTGGCTTGCTGACCTTACTCCCCAGTAACAAGCAGAGGCTGCCATTCTGCAGCAGGCAACTACAGCCAAAACAAGAGCAGGACAAGCCCACAGAGCCCACTTCAGCCCTCCGCCTAGAGCTGTCAGAACGGTACAAACACACAGGCAGGGCGGCAAGGCAACCACCACGGAGGCAGAAACACGCATATGCAAGCATGTGCATACGTACACACACACTTGGCGGCCTAGATGCTGAGGATACTGCTGGAGTGCGTTTGCGGTATCAGACGCGCACAGAGCTGGACTGAAACTGCTGCGGAGTGCTGCTTGAAACACCCACCTTCCAGTAATACACTTCATAGGGCTGCAAAAATGGATGGGCCCAAAGCCAAGTACCAAGTGAGAGATCAAGGAGTTACTGAAAAAAGAAACCATGTTCAAACTATCTCCAGCAATTGCGGCCGCAACACTCCAACAATCTCTGTGAATTAACTCAAGTTGATGACACACTTGCTCTGTTTTTTGCTCTTGGCAGCTTTTCCGAAGAGTGTAGCCTGACACACTTGGCTTTATATATGTCCCCTTTCACAGCAGCACAAATGCTCATATGCAGAAAGGAGAGGGAAAAGAAAAGGAAGGACAGAAAATGTCAAACCGGCAAGCTTATCTAAACAGGCCAGAACACCTGAGGCGTCCTTTCTGTTTCTCATCACTATGCGCGTGTCCGTGCATGTGGTTGTGTGCCTTGGACTTGGTTAGGAGGGACAATCATGAATACTAATGGTGTTCTCTGAAAGAGAGGGGTTGTGACTCGGCTCTCGAGGGGTGGGGGGTGGTGGGCTCAACCCCTCTCCCCCGCAACATCCCTACACACACACCCTGCACCCCGATCTCCCCCTGCAGCCCAGAGATAAAGTGGTGATTATCAAACACCGTGGCTTGTCATTAGGACAATAACCAGCAATACAGGCCGCTGGTGGACTAAGAGGACAGGAGTTGAGCAGAGAGGGTCACGGCCTGGGAGGTTGTCCCCGTGGACGGTGCTTGGATCTCAGGACTCAGAGGGCCAATGGCCTTGCCTTGCCTAGTGCGAGGTGGACGGATGCCTGTAGGTAGTGGCTGAGTGCATCAGTATGCATGCGAGGTCTTGCCAAGCAAACAAGGACCTGTCAAATGCAGGGGCCTGCAGACAAACAACGGCTGTTCTCCCAAAGGAACTTGACCGAGGGACTCAGAATGGCTCAATAAGATGAGACGACGCAGTAAAAAGAAAGAGGCTGGAAAAACACAGAAGAAAACTGCATATGGGAGGGAGATAAAGTCTAAAAAGATGAAGATGGCATTTTCAAATGAGGGCACGTGGAGATAGAGGGAAGAGAAATAGAGAGGTTCAGAGACAATAGTGACATTGAGCTTAATTAGTGCAATGGTAATTACAGGCTGAGGTTGAAAAGGTAGAGAAAGCCAAGACAACGCTGACACTCAATGAGTCTATTAATGGGGCACAAGTTTATCAAGGGAACAAACGTGTGTGTGTGTATGTGTGTGAGTCTCTCCATTTACTCCAAGGACAGTCGACGGTGGGTTGTCATGGGGACAAAAGTCTGGCAGGAGAGATGGTAATAACTAACCCCATAACTAACAACAATACATTGCAACCCACGTATAGACTATGTGACTGCAGGACTTCTTTCCAATACACTGTAATAACCAATACACTGTAATAATTCAATATGGACAAATTTTGCTGCCAGCATTTAACATAATGATTGATGATTTCATCTTCAAAACTGTTTTTTAAGATAGATAATAGCTTCAGAAATATCCCATTGTGAGTTTTACCTTTATGCCATCAGTAGGTTTTTAAGGGTAAGTTTCCATTTTTTTATTTGACATGTTCATGTTGATACTGCCCATATTGTAAACATAACAAAACACAATATAAATTGAGCCTACTTTGCCTCAGCCAGGAAATGCTATTGGTTTTTTTTTTTATTTAACAATAGCAGACTTGCTGTAAACAAAGCTGCATTACAGAGAGAACAATGGATGTGTTTTTCCTGTTCTGGTCTGACTGTATTTAAGTTTGAACCAAAAAGAACAATATATGATGCACGCACACACACGCACACACACACACACACACACACAGGTGATGCTGCTGAAAGAAGGCCTCAATGGTAATTATAGTGTGAATCCTGAATCATATGATGGTGTGAGGTGATAAAGGTCATCCGTCTATCGTCATTCTTTCGTCCTCCTCCTTCCACACACACACCTGAGACTGAGCCTGTCCACGGTTTCCTAGGTAACCAACTATGATGCACAGGGCAAGTGGCAAGTGATGTTGATGATTCATGAAATTCTGCCCAAGTCCCTAAGCCACTGGGGGACACGTTCCTGTAGGGCGGACATCTCTCCGCTATCTCTCTTCGATAGCTGCGCATAGTAATGCATGGCAGCAGGCAGGTGCAAACACATATGCACACACACTGACAGACACAGGGACACACACACACACACCCCCAGCCAAGCTATTCTGTCCCCTGCCAAGGACGAAGTGATCCATCCGGCAGTGAAATCTGTTGGAAGCTCTCCATCTAAAACATCAAACAGAGCCTGAATCAAAATTAGCTTTTTAATCCCTTTAGTCCAATGCATTGGGGTGTGCAGGTATGGATTACCCCGCATGGCAAACATTTCCCTCTCTGTCTCCATTCCAGAGTCATGAAAAGTGCGGATGGGTGTGTGTGAGTGGATGCGCACGGAAGTGTGTTTGTGTGTCTGTGTGTGCGCGCATGTGTACAAGCCCAAATGTGTTGACAGATGAGCAGTGAACAAAGCCAGACGCACCAACAAAACCACGGCCATGCCACTGGTGCGAGAGAGTGATGATCGCACATATAAACAAGCCTTGGGCAAAGCTTATTGGTTTATATTCGGAATGATGTAGGATGTTCACACCTCACTGCAACCTCTCGCCTCACTCTAACACGGGAGTGCTAATGTATTCTTGCATATACTGTAAATATCTTATGAGGGGGGACATGCAGGCAGAACTTTAATGGAATGTTTTCATAATCACACTACGATAATACTCACAGAGGCATTTAAGGCACTAATCACAATTCAAATCCAGCCCAACATCAGTCAACAAATCAGAATTGCCAGCTGAGTTAAAAGAGAATTTTTTATTCTGTTGCCAAAGCTGCCAAAAAACGCCTCTGGATTTTTCTTGACGTGCATGCATGCCCCCCACCAATATGTTGCTGGGATATAGCTTTACGTTTGTCAGGCTAAATAGATTTTCGCGAGGGCTTGCGGCAAACACCGTAGCGTTTCCCCCAGACCCGAGGGAGAGAGGCCGGTGCGAGATGAGAAGCGTCGGCGTGTATTGAAAAACATATGTGAGGTGAGGAAGGAGAAGACGGGCTGTCAGTTATCACCAGGCAAACAGCAAGGTGAAGCACCAAGCAAGCGAGCGCAGCGGCGAAGGCTCTCCAATTAGCTCTAATCACAGAATAGTCTGAGAAAATGTGTGGCGCTTGAATAGACCGTAATGAATTAACATATAGACGGCTGCGATTGAACGTCGTCTAGGACGGAGAGGGCCCTCGTAAACCGGGCCGCTCTGCATCCATCACAGCGGATGCCGGTAACATTGGAGATTGTTAATCAGTGGCAAATAGTGGGGGACAAACTGTGGCCCCTTCATTCAGTCTGAGTGCTCGCAGTATATTGGTTGACACTCAATCACTTTAGAGAGACAGAGGGAGATGTGGGCACACGATGCATAAATGAGGCATCTGAGATGGTTCCCACCCACACACAAGCTAGCACCAAGTCCCATCAAATTATTATAAGCACCGTATGTGCAAAGTGTATATACAGTACAATAACTTTCATTTGAATAAAGCCCATCTGAAATACACCTGCCGTCCATCTCAATGCTAAACAGATTGTCTTCAATCCTGCAGCCTCGCACCGCACCCCAAGATCAACTGGCATTGAACAATCTCTTGGTTTTATTAGCCCTTCATTGTTGCAAGGGGCTAGAATCAGCCATCATCTGCCAAGCTGTGTGTGTGTGTGTGTGTGTGTGTGTGTGTGTGTGTATGTGTGCGTGCACAGTGTGGCCCTGCAGGAGCTCACCCAGACAGATGTAGCATAATAATGACACTGTGGGAAGAGAGGAGCAGATAAGGCCTGAGCCTTGAATCTCATAGTCAACATAGACCTGATATGCTAAAAACCCGCAGGTGGGTTCAGGGCCACTCCGACAGCTTAATGGATGATAAGTGCCTTCTTTCCTAGCACAACAATGTGACTTCCTTGGCACACAGCGGGCAGGCGGGTGGAGGGCTTCTGGACGGGATGGTGACACGAGGTGTGACCAAGGCGAGGTGTGTGTGTGTGTGTGTGTGTGTGTGTGTGGCGTGGTGGCAAGCGCTCCACTCGCAGCGCCGCGACAATGGCACCCAGTTGAGAAAGCTTCTGCCGAAAAAAGCTATGAAGCAAGTGGGCTCTTATCACTGAGTGGGGTATTAGAGCTGGTAATAAGCTGTGCCACTTGGTTGGCGATACACGGAGAGCTGGCATTTCAGACAAGGACTTGATATGCCAGGCTGCAATGGAAGTATTTATGATGGTGATTGAAATTGACTCCCTGCACAAGAGCGGCGTTTTAATGTGCCTGTGCTGTCTTGTAGTTGATAATGAAAATGCTGGAAGTGTGTGTCTAAAAACAACACAAACCGAATGAGAAACAGCAGTGTTTGCTGTGTAGGCGTACATTAGTAACTGCTACAGCATACTGCCGGGAAAAAAAAAAAAAGCACAGCGAATACAGCTAACCAATAATAACTGCTCTGTCTTACTGTAGCTCAGCCGTTTCTCCACTAATGGGTGTACTTTACTTATACATGACTGTCAAACACGCAGCACAACATGAACACAAACAAAGAAGACTGACATGTGTGTACAACGCGGGCTGACATCTCCACCTCAGCCCGAGCTCCAGTTCTACTATGGAAATGTAGCCTTTCCCTTTCACAGAGGAAACAGACCATTTCTCTCGCAGGCCAATATCTTCTGACAGCCACAAATCCACAGAGAGTGCCTGAGAACATTTTTATGTTAATTATGTAAATTTAAATAGCTTAGCAACTCGAGATGCGAGAGAAGTGCAATCCAATTATCCAAGCTAGGCGGAAGAGGAGGCGAAAAAATAAAAAGAAATAGTGATTAGAAGAGGACGCCAGTTTGAGCTGCCATTTTAGAAGAGCAAAACTCAGTGGTTTGCATGTGTGTGTGTGTGTGTACACTGTGTTACTGAGCGCTCCTCTCCGATGAATTTGCTTGTACTTTCAGTAGTTTCCATCATTAAAAAGTAAATTCATCAAATTCTTATTGATAAATGATCATTCCTCCATATTTCCCTCACACAGTTTAGCCCTCCTTCGTGAGCTCACTCTCACTTTGGCTGTAAAGTGGCCTGCGTATCAAGCTCTAGGCTGGGAGGAGAATGTGGATAGCCATAAATCCAATGCAGTACTGAGCACCAGGCAAGAGGTTGTGCGCTGATAATGTCGATGGAGGCTCAGCACAGCCAATCGACCGCAGAGGGCTACGTGAGCCTCCTCTGCCCATCTGACACCGGGTTGATTGATACAGATTACAGGTATACTGAGGAGGGAGAGGGAGAGGGGGAGGAGGTTGGGAGGGAGGGAGAGAGAGGGAGAGAGAGAGAGATAGACAGAGAGCGACAAAAAGACGGAGACGTAGGGGCTGCTGGAGAAACACCAAGAGGGCGCAAATGGAAAGATATGAACAGGTAAACACGCCAAGACATCAATAAATGCCACTAATGCTGTCTGTCAGATCACATGTACGTGCAAGGATGATGAGAAAGGGCAAGGGAGGGAAAGAAGGAGAGAAAAGAAAGGGCGAAAACTGCAGTGGCAAAAGCTCAGGATGGGGAACATCAAAGGGATCGTCAGTGAAACCCTGCTTTGTCCCTGACAGCTTAGGCTAAGAACAGCACAGCGACTGACGCACCACTGAGTGCTGAGCCAAAGACATACACTGTAGAAAGTAGGACAAAATAAGGAATGCTCAGGCAATTATCAATGGATTTTCAAGGGTACACAATGTACCATGACAGAAGGCATGGGAGCTTTAGCATCTCAACAACCAGAGAGGGGCATTCTTCTTTCAGCGGCTGCCATTGTGTGTCAACAATGACGCAACGGGTGGTGATTACATGACTTTAAATTGGCCACACAGTCTGACACATCAGTGGATCCAAGATGGCCACTCTGTTTGAAATGCATGTTACAGAGCCCACTGGCTGGCGATGTCCTGCAAGAAGCCCAGCAGGGAATAGCTGGTGTAAACATCATCCGCCATTCCGGGGTCATGAATCAAGACAGTGGCCCTTGGGGAGCTCAGCCAATGAGGTTGGTTGGCCAGGCCAGGCCCCTCTCAGTCTTTGCAGAGATGACCGAGATCAATAGATGGATGAACCAATTGCCAGGACTCATGTACTCAACCCGGAGCTCATTGCCACCACAAATCAACCCCTTGAAGAAAATTAACTCCCATTGACCCCTTAAGCCCATGCCATTCCTCTCAGTCAAACTCACACATTCACATTCGCAATGTCGCTCACAGCAAAATCAGTCGATCGATTATATCGGCTGCTAGATTCCACGAGAGTGTACTTGAGGAAGAAGATCGCAATGCAAATGAAGGCGCTTACCATGGCCCCCGCGTGTGAGAAAGGGCATCCGGTTGATGGCAATGGGCACGGTGCCATGCTTGTTGTGGAAGTGGTGGACGTGGTGGGTGGTGCTGAGGGAGGAGGAGACCCTGGCGGCCACGGCAGGGCAGGGGAACACCAGCAGCGCCAGGGAGAGCACCAGCCGGAACAGGTAGGCCGGGCTGGCCCACACCACGGGTGTCGCCGCCGCCGGCCTGGGCAGCAATAGCAACCCTCCGTCCACCTCCACTTCTACCTCCCGCTCCACGGGGGCGGGGCCTGACAGGAACAGAAGGCCCCTCCCCCTCATACGACAGAAACAGGAAGTGAACATCTCAAATGGATCCGGGGCCCATGATCCCCTGCTTTACAGCCCGGGGAAGGAAAATCGTGAAAAGAAAATAAAGAACGGGGAAAAAAGAAAAATCGGACGAGACAGAAAACAAAAAGATCCTTGTTCGAAAATCCCAAAAAATGGCTGTAGAGAGGAAAAAAAACGATGACGAAAAAAAAAAAGAAAATTACAAAATCCTTCCAGAAAAGGAACCCCCCCAAAAAATCCAAGAGTCCAATGTCGAAATCCAGAAGCTTCTGACCCAATCCTCGAGAATACCAAAACAACGCCCCCCACTCCACCCCCCAAAAAAATCCAAACTTTTGCGTAAAAAACCTAACCTCTACCGCCGATAAGGCAAACCTCCTTGGCACCCCAAAACAAATAATCACGAGCAGCGTAGGCAGCACCGATTTATGAAACACAAGACTCCATCTCAGCTAGTGAAAGAATACTTGGGAGAAAATATTTCTCGTCTGCGGCTCCGCGCCCTTCGAGTTGATGGTTCGACGGCGTTTCCTCCACCTTGGGGAGAGCTTCACAGGGCTTCTCCATCCACAACCCGAGCCTCCATCGTGGAGGAGTAGACCACCGCCATCCCCTCGGGGGCTCTTCGGACACAACTTGAATGGAGAACGGCGGGGTGGAAAAAATCCGTAGGAGGAAAGCGGGGGAGCGCGAGAGAGAGAGAGCGGGAGGAGAAGCAGAGGCAGGGGCGCCGAGATGTAGGAGCAGCCGAATCCCGCTTCGGCTTCCAGGGCTTCAAATCCCCGGAGGAGCTCCGAACCCTCGCAGTCTGCAGCAGAGAGCGGGAAAACAAGGGATGAATAAATAGAGCGCTGGGCTGGGAGGAGGGAAAAAAGGGACAAGCCAGAAGGAGGACAAAACAGTCGGCTATTTCCAAGTGCGGCGCCGCTTAAATTCCCTCTCCTCTTTTCCGACAAAATAAATCAATATGGGTCATGGAACGCGGAGCAGCACTTTAAAACGAGACCCTGACGAGGATTCAACCACAAAGCTCTGGTCCGGCATCCGAGTGGTCGTTGTCCCCCCAGTTCAACACACCAATCCTCCTCTTTCGACTCAAGCCCGATCCTAGTTGTGATTCCTCTTTTCCCCCTCCTTCCAGAATACGACTCCCTTGTTCTCTCCCCCCTCTTTCAAACACTGCTTTCCAGGGTGGGAGGCAGATGGGAGGCGGGCACTGGTCCTCTCGGCGGAGCTCCGACACAGGCTGCTGCTGGCTGGCTGAGGGGGTCTGACGGTGCTGCCGCTGCTATTGCCGCTGCCGCCGCTGCTGTGAAATTCATGCTAATTGAATCAGAAGCTGCAGCAACGAGCGCATCCCTCTTCCGCGCACGGCTCTCCTCGCTCCTTTTTTTACCTCCGAGCAAGTCGGTCGCACCCCCGCGCAGCTCCTTGCCGGAGAGGGCAGAAACCGAGAACCAGAGGCAGGGATAAAGCAAAAAGGGAAAGGTGGACGCACTCGGCTCCTTTGAATGCACAGCCGGTGACTATGATACATTGGGCAGAGCGGAGAGAGAGAGAGAAGGAGAGGGAGAGGGAGAGAGAGAGAGAGAGAGAGAGAGAGAGAGAGAGAGAGAGAGAGAGAGAGGGAGTGTGTGTGTGTGTCTGGTCGGAGCGGGCGAGCTAGAGAGAGAGAGAGAGTGTGGGAGGGGAATGAGTGGAGAAGGAGGGAAGGAGGGGAGGGTGTAGGCAGGCACACATGTATGTTGGGTTTGCTGTTTACACACACACACACACACACACACACACACACACACGGAAACCACAGATTTGGAAGCCAATGTATACACAGCCAGCTAGGTGGTGCATACATTGGCTTCGACAGACTGGTGTGGGTGTTTGCGTGTGTGTGTGTGTATATGTGTGTGTGTGTGTATGTTTGTGTGTATGTGAGTCACGTTGAATAGCTATGTCATACACAAACACACCACCACTCAGCTTCATACATATAGCCAGTAAACACACACCTCGGCATGCATCTGCACTAATACACAGGATCCAAACAAAATATGCAGATAATCATGAGCCCAAATAACACACACATAATGACAGCGAGAGTCCCTGATGATGATGAATAATTTACTCGCTGGCAAAATTAATGAGGGACCTTTTTTTTTCCCACTCTCTCATCTACACACACACTTTGCTGCCGCTTTGTTTCACTCATCCACGTCTCTTTCTTCTCATCTCCTCATCCTCTGCACTCTTTCTTTTGTCTCTCGGACCTTTCAGACTTGGCACTGAACACGTCTTTCAACCCTGGACCTAAATTCCCCATCCCCCCCCCCTCCCATACACACACACACCCACTCGTCTTTTATTTTCTCCTCGTACACCCTGTACTCATTTTCAGCTATTCTTGTCAAAAAGAGGGCAGGGTAACGTAGTTAGCAAGAGAAAGAGAGAGAAGGAGAGAGAGAGAGAGAGCGAGAGATACATAGACAGGTGGAGCCACTGAGAAAAACGTGACGGTGAGAGGAGTGGGAGGCACGAGGGACGCAGGATAAAGAGGAGGAGCGAGAAAGCGAGGGGTGTGGAGAAAAGGTAGACGAGGGAGCGCAAGAGGAGAGGGAGAAAGAGAGAGAGAGAAAGACAGAGGGATGGAGCCGGAGAGGGAGAGACGGAGTGAGATCTCATATCAGATAAATCACGGCCGATAGAGATCTCAGCTGGGACCGGAGCTCACCGCTAGAGACAAGAGGCAAGAAAAATGGCCAGAAAGAGAAAAGCCAGCGCCGCTCTTCTCCACTGACGGAGAGAAAAGGGTCCTGAACTATCACTCATTCACTTGCACAGGCACGCTCACACACACTCACACATACGCTCACACACACACACACACACACACATACAGACGCCTCAGCCAGGTGGGCGCATCCCAGGGGAGACAAGAGATGCTGTGTTTGCTGCTGTCAGGGTGAGGGAGGTGTGACACCCAGGGCACAGGCACTCCAGGGTGACCCAGACAGCTGTCCTGAGCTGGCAGGGAGGCCAAGGAGTGGTGCTGGACTATAAGGGAGAATTATCCTGCAGGGAAAAGAAACTTCCTCCAAGAGTACAGTCTCTAAAAATCCAGAAGCTTCTGGCAGAATACTCAAGAACAGTAAAACCACAACCCTGACTCATAAGACTCTAACCTTTTTTGTAAAAACCTACCCTGTATTTTTGATAAGGCAGCCTACTTGGCACCCCTAAACAAATCGATGCTAATAAAACGCAAGACTCCATCTCAGCTACTGAAAGACTACTTAAAGAGTAACTAAACCCCAAACCCCCAAATCTGTGTGAGGCCTGACACCTAATGGGGAAAAGTAGGGTACTGAACTGGCCATCTGCTATTAGCTGGTCTTAGGTGCCAGTTGATGTCACCACCTGTTGTACTCTATAGAAGGTGACATCACCTGGCACCAATGACCAGCCAATAGCAGATGGCCAGTTCAGTACCCTACTTTTCACCATGAGGTGGCAGATTTGGGTTTGTGGTTTAGTTACTCTTTAAAAGCAAGGAAACTGTTTGAATGTTAATTTACTTCATTACCCAGAAATCATGTAAAGCAATATCAGTGAACTGCACACTCCGCAGACCTAAATTTCCTCTAAGTGTCTGGAGGGGGTGGAGATGATGAAGACATTCAGAACATCGTTGGCGAGTCCAGCTTTCTCTGGACGGAGCGCTCGCTCGCTGCTGTTTCGGAGACAGTTTTGGAATTCACTCTTCCGCTTTAATTAGTCAATTCATATGGCAGAGATCACACCCAAAACCAGAAATTAATTTGGGCAAATTGGGTAAATCTACACTATCTCAATTAGTAAGGCTAGGACGCTCTTCTCTGTTGCAGCCCCACTTGAATTGTGAATTAGGCTGATAAGACAGGTGAATTTTACATAAAAATCTTGCCTGGTGCAGATTTAAGGAAATAGTATTTATCATCTACAGCTCTACGCTCCGTGACTTGATGGTTCAGCAGTGTTTCCCCTGCCTTAGGGAGAGCTCCACAAGGTTTCTCCATCCAGAAACCAAGTCTCTGTCTCGGAGAGAAAGACACCGCCATCCCCTCAGGGCTCTTTGGACACAAGTTCAATGCCAGTTTGCACCCTGCTGTGCCTGTTTTGGCAGTGCTTCAGACAAGAACGGATTGATATTGTAAGATTTCTTACAGTGTTGGGCTTGTTACTGCAGATGTACTGCATGTTGTTATAAGTTGGGGCAAGTGGTAGTATGGAGAAACATGTGGTCAGGCCAAACAATGTCCAGGACAAGAGCTTTGTCAAATGAGGGTAGCAAATTGACAGAAAACAGGTCATATTTTTGAGAATAGCCTTGGAATGAGTGGTACAATTATCAACCTTTTCTTGTCTTACTTAATTTGAAGCATTTGTTGGGAAAATAAACACACGAGAGAGAATGTGCAACTTCCTCTTGGCAGACAATTATCATTAATTAAGAAACACAAGATATATGAGCAATCACATTAAGAGAAATGTTGGAGTGTTTATTTACATCGTTTGTTGGACAGTGATTGAAAAATTTCCAGTATCCAAAATATATTTCGAATGAATGTAATCTAAAAGAATAAATACATTTTCATTCATTACATTCTGAAATATATCTCTAAACATATTTTTAAGTATGTGTGAAATATATATAGTTTTTTTTCAGTGTGGATTTGGAAAGCCAGAGGCTGACACTCTGGATTTTTCCTCCAGAGGATGGTGTGAGGATTGGGAACTCATTACGATGAAAAAACACGGAGGACTGACAACACCTGCTGCTCCACACCCCTCAGGGCATCGGAAAAACAAGGCGTACAGTGCGCGCAAAAACACACAGGTGTGCACACGTGGACGCACACTCAAAACACACTAATTGCACTCCGCTGAACCGTGCACACACACATAACTCTCCGCAGAGAACCCCCATCACCTCCGTACTACCGCTGAGTGATGCAACACACCTCCCTTGTTCCCAGAGGGCAAAAACTCCTGTACTTCAGACCTTAATTTATTCCCCCAATGAAACTACAACCCCCAAACTCCCTTAGGGGAAGTGAGGTCATAGATGGAGGAAGTGGGATTAGTTTACTGACAGAGGTGGGATCAAAGCCTCTTGTCTACTGGCTAATCCCGAGGAAACCTCCTTGCCATTACTCACCTAATTAACTAGACCTCAAACACCAGTCAATGTCAGGAAAACCAACCGGGAAGCGAAAACGACTGAAACGCATCGTGGGGAGAGAGAGGTATTTTTTTCCCTTTCCAGATGCAAACTATAACGATTCAATGTGGCGATATATAAAATGTTAATGTATGGATCTATTTAGAGGGTGCATGCAGCAAGACACAGGGCACACGGAGAGGAAGCAGAGGAACGGCTCGGATTTTTCCGTTGGGTGAGGTCAGGAAAATAGGACAAGCTGAGTCTCTTTGCTCGCGCAGCGGGGGAAGGCGAAACACAAAAAGCAAGTCATCAATTTTTAACTCCCGTCTCCTGTTTGTGCTATTCAGTAGCTTTCCCTCGTACTGAGCCCCCGATGTTAGCCGCTTATGTAAGTGCACTGTTGGGAAACTTCCCCCAGACTGAGCCCCAATGTTGGCCGCTTATATAAGTGCGCTGCTGGATGCTGCAAACAGGGAAATAACCTTGTTTGCCTGCAAGCCGAACTGAGACGCACAAAAAGTTACTTGGCATCAGTGCTGCCAAGAGGTCAGCTATCATCTCACTGTATCTCTCAGCTGATTTTGTTCTTTATTTAAATTTAAATTAAAAGGTTGCACTGTCCTTTCTGCTGGGTAAGTTTCCTAACCCGAAAGCCCATCAATCCCTTTCAAAATCATTTAAAAATCCATTGTAGAACTACAAAATTCCATGTCATCAGAAAGCTCTATTTCTTAGTTCTTCAAAAGTCGACTTTTTTGAGAGAGAACATTTTCATCCGCAGAAATCTATACGGTTGAAGCGTGCCTGTGGATAGCATATGAAGAGTTTGAATCCGAAATGAGATATCCGCCATCAGAAAAAAAAAAAGTGCCATCTGCTTCTGGAAAATGATACCTGGCAGAGCATAATTGAAGTCGGTAGCTATCTTCAGACCATTGCTCCCACAAAGTAACTTTTCTGAGGATTGCACTTGTGTGAACTTTCAAAATATTAAGAAATGAACATCAGATAACAACTGATTTCCAAAATGGATAGATAGCTTTTCGGACTGAAAATCTTCATATATATATATATGTACATTTATTTCGTTTTTTACTGAGTCTAACTGATGTAGGGCTTGGCCAGCATACTGTATGGGACAAACAGACACAGCAGCAGAGGCCTGCAGCCTGATTGTGGCTTGTAATGTGATTTGCACTGTTTGTTTACTTACTCTAATATTCTGCTCTCAGGGAGGTTTGGTAATTAAAATCTATTGGTTTTTCACCAGCCCAACATCAATTACTCGGCCTATACCCAGACGCACGCATTCACCCAACAATGCCTACAAAGTGAGCCAGGAGAAAGAGCAAGAGGAAAAAGGAAAGCAAAACATTAAGCCATCTATAGAGAACGGATGAATGCATTAGAAGACACCGCTATAGACAAATGAATCTGCTAATAGCATCGCGGCTTCGCAAGCGTTTGAAAGCTGAGGGTATCTGGTTACAAGACACAGTGCGGCGTGTGAAAGGCCGCCGTTATTACCTGCTCTCAAAGCTTTACCAAGATGGCACAAAACAGCTAAATGAATACATCTTTATGGCGCATAATGACGCCAGGCGAACAGGAAACGAGAGAGACAATGAAAGAGAGGTTTGAGGCGTCGGTTGCTAAGCAGAAGGATCGGGAAGATAGGGAGACAGGTTAGATGAAAAGGAGGGATCAGGATGACAGAGGAGGGAAGGGAAAAAAGAGCGGGGGGAGAGTGTGTTTGGTGATTAGAGGGGAGGGATTAAAGGAAAACGGGGAAGAGAGGGAGAGCGCGTGCTGTGGGTACAGGAAGCCTCAGCCAGGTAGGAGAGAGGAAAAGATAACTAGCTGGGGGGGTGTCTCCGGTTTCGCTTGGATGGAGGAGCAGGTTGCACACATCTTAATCATGTGAAATGATATATCCTCAGGGGGAGAGAGGGAGACAGCAAGGAGATGAGGAAAAAAATATAAATCAGCGACTCCTCTACATCCAACCCCCCTTCTCCCTTTCCCCATCACCATAAAAGCCATTTTCTGTGAAATTCCATTAATGGCCGTGCGGGGAATGACATTGTCTGCCAGTCTTATCTAATGTTAGCTCTCCCTTTCCAAGTTAATTGGGTGTTTGTTAATTACAAAGATCTGAAATCTATCAGCGGGCCGGGCTCTTGAATATTTAAACGGTACAGGTATGGCTTGGCCCCCCTGGGGTGCTGTAACAATGTCTCATAAGCTGAATCAGCGTTTCCCCAGTCAAAAAATTTACTGCCTTGCCCACACAAGAGCAGATGCAGCTCAGTTCACCTCGGGGTAAGGCCACGGTCGATGCTCCAAACATCCTCTGTAGACACTTTTTAACCAAGTAATCATGTACAAAGAGATCTCCTCTAAAGGGGGGGGTGGGTTCTGTTTTTCCACTGAATAAACTCCATTCCGCCGTTGCAAAAATGCAAAATGCTGCTGGTAGGTCGGCAAGCTCTACCCATCTCTCTCTCTCTTGCCTCAACTTATCTTCTCTCCATTGCTTCCTTCCCTCCCCTCCAGCCATCCATCCATCCATCTCAGCAGCGTAGCGCGGCACGGCGAGTCAGCTGTCACTGTCTGTCCCTCCAGCTGTGGACCCAGCTGTCTGGGCCAGATGGGCCCGTCTCTACCTCGCCGTCGCCGGGCTACGATCTCTGCGAGGGGGCCCCCTAACCTGGGGCCGTGGACAGCCGGCCCCGGGGCGTATTAATCTCTCACGGAGCCCAAATAATGCGGAAAAGAGATCCTTCTGGTGCAATCCAACGGACAAATGAGGTGTCGGCGCGAACTGTGCGCGCTGTGAAAGAACTCCTCCGAGCCGCCGTGGCTTTTTGTTGTTATTAGAACTAGCGGCGAAATTACATTTTTAAGTGATTACTCTTGGCATTGTGAGAACTTCAGGTGATTTACAGGTTTACCGAGACCTGAAAACGATTCCTTTCTGCATGCCATTGTGAGGGTAATAATCAGGGTACATGCTCAAAGGTTGGCGGGGAGGGAGAGTGCCTGCTAAAGCTATTCCAGAATAATACTGGCTCACAGTAATCTCCTGCGCACAGGGAGAAAAGGGAGTCTATTTTGACAAGGATTTAAGGATTTTAAATACAATTTCTATAAGCAATGAAGGCCCGACAATGGTGCCGGAGAGAGAGGGACAGAGGATGGTGCGAGAGAGAGTTGGGAAAGGAGAGAGAGAGGGAGAAAGAGAAAGAGAGAGTCATCATCTTTCTGGGGAGCCAGATTGCAGAGCTCTGGGGTATGAGACGCCCCAGTGTTTAAAACGCCTGCTGAATCACATCTAATTTATCCAAAGCCTATGTGAAGAGGAACAGCAGTTTATGTGTGTGTGTGTGTGTGTGTGTGTGTGTGTGTGTGTGTGTGTGTATGTGTTTGAAAGAGAGCGAAACAGCGAGAGAGAGAGAGATCAACAGAAAGACAGACCGACAGACAGAGCGCGCGATTCCTACAACAGCTTATTTAAGACATAAGCTGTTTTTGATGCTCTGCTGGTGTCTATGTTCGATAAATGGAAGTGGCTATCGATTCAGACTCCAGATAGGGAGCGCCGAGTCCTTGCTGTTATCACCGAGATTAACACACAACAACAATGAGAAATCTGCGGGGAATAGATGGGGGAGAGAATTCTCTCAGCCTTATCCTGCACGTAAGAGATACAGGGCTCCAGCTGCAATTTCAGCTATTGCTGATAGTATCCTACATGGTTTGCCGACACAGTTGCTCATGCTAATATACATGTTTAACACAGAGAAGCCCCCCATCCACCAAGGATATTGTAGTGTGAACTAATGGGACACTGTCTCCTATGCATGTTGAGGCAGCAAGTGAAAAGAATTTAGTGTATTAAAGCAACTTCGTGCTATGGCGGTCCCAAGTGGCAGCGAGAGATAACTGTTTTAATTTTTTGAAAGTTTGAAGGACTTCATTACCCAGAAATCCTAAAATGGGATCTAAAATTCATTGTCTTATTGGCTGGTGGAGCTAGCACTCGCTCGCTACTGTTTAGGAGACAGAATTGTCTTTCGCACTTAAGTTTCTATTTGTGTGGAGATGTTTTGACCATACCAATAGGGCAAATCTACAACACCTCAATTAGAAGGGATGGGGTGCTCTTATATGAGGCAGCCCCACTTTGAGATTTAGGCTGATAAAACAGGTGTATTTTTTACATACAAATCTTGCCTACTGCAGCTTTAATTGCAAAGGCTTTATATGACAAGCAAATCCAGCATTAAAACCACAGACATGTTAATTTATCCAGGAGAGAAGTGTAAATCTCTTCTGGATGGTTATTTGGCAAATTGGATCGCAACGAGGGAACAGTAAACCAGTGAATATTGCTACTACAGAGTGCATTTGTAGATTTCTGTCACAGATATTGGCCTGCACAGCTTCTCAGCTAAAGAGTGTCCTTTCACCACAATGTCCCAATCTTCGCTTTGTATTCATACCTGTCATTTTAATCCTTTCCCCCAACTCTGGCTCCCAGCTTCAACTTTTTTTTTTTTTTTTAAAGCTCTAGTCTTTATCTTTCTCTCCCTCCAGGCAGCAGTTTGGTCGTAATCCCCCTTTCTGATGTTTGCTCCTTCTTCTTGTATCATCCCTTATCTTAGGGAGAAACCCTTGAAACAAACACTTTCCACTGATTTTCCCTCGGCTGAAAATATTTCATCCCAATTCTGTGTATACAGCATCGCTTATCACTGGCAAAATACAACTTCTGAGAAAATAAAAGCAGAACTATCCTTTTGGGGGAGTGTTTTTGAGTGAATTTGTGTATAGAGCCAGACAGAATGTGTGTTTACGCGTGTGTTTTTCTGTGTTCGTGAATGTGTGTATGCGCACCCTTGTGTGTGAGTGAGTGTGTGTGTGTGTGTGTGTGTGTGTGTGTGTGTGTGTGGCTGCAGTGCGGAGCCCCTGCTGCAGTATAGCTGACTGAAATCAGGATTTCAGAGTTAATGGACAGGGTGACTGCTGCCTCCTCGATGTGTCAGCCTTGGTTACACGCTCTGCACACTGAAACCACCACCGCCGCTGTCTGGACCTGGGCAGAACAGCAGCTGAGTACATTTAGAAAACACAAATATAAAAGAAAACATGAGACGGGGTTTGGTTTGTCTTGTCTCGTGAGTGATGTATGCACAGTTGGAACTGTGTACCATATTTAGTTTTTGGAAAATTGGCCCGAAAGTGCCCCTTACTACAGAGTCCAGCCTCATTACATACATTAAAGCCTTATTACATCTAAACACAATGCAAACACGCCATAACGCTATACATTGGCATACTGTAGAAAGGGAAAATAATCACAAGATGCCATGCCACAGAAACATATGGTAGAGATTCAGTGAGGATGTCTGTGTTCAAAGAGGCCTTTGTTGTGTTGTTTTGCTCCCACTGGATATACTAAGTAATAAACCGACATTGATAAAAACATTAGACATCTTCAGGGGATGAGCATCTTCATGGAGCTGTCCACCTCCATGGTCCTTGTTGAACCCCTCGCACTACGTGTACCGCATGTGTGTGTGGGAGAAACTGCTAATACTGCTTATGCGTATGTGTGAAGTCTGTTTTTATATCTCTGTGTGTACGCTGTGAGTATGCGAGTTCACATGCAGCGGGCACTTGTTTCTCCTTTATGCTTAGTTTACCGCACACCATTGTATATGCGACTTTGCGCAGCCTTTTGATATCAAAGCCACAAAGTAATCCCCCCTAACCCCCGACTGGATTACACACACCTACTATTACAGGTCAGGAGCTACGTTTAGAGAAGCCTGCAAAATCCCCGTTATTGGATCTATATGGGCAAACCTGGCAACCCTACAGTTAACGAATCAATCCTTCACAGCGGATTTTCTCCCCTAGAGACAATGCGATATGAATGTAATAACCGGTAGGGTGCCCCCCGGTGGTTGAGTTCGACTGTGATTCGTTTTTACCGAACGCGGACTCGAGCCTTGATCTCGCGGAGTTCCCTTCCAATCATCCAGAATGTACGGCCCCCAGAGAGGACGGCGCCTCGGGGTGATTATGGATTTTACGATGCCTACGCTGCGCGCGACAGAGGCGGAAAAAGTAAGAGAAGGCTGGAGAGAAAGAGTGACAAAAGGAAAGAGAGACCTCTGGGAATGTCCTTGACATTTCCATACCTCTCCTCCCTCCCTCGTCGCTCCATCTTCCCTCGTTCTCTCCCTACTTTGACAGCTGCTAGAGCCGCAGCTCAATAGAGGACGTTAACCCCGTAAGTGCGGGCCTCCTATTCAGTGGCTACGCAAGGGCTCATTAGGGACGAGGTTGATGGAGACATCGAGTGCGAGAGCTTATCTGTTGACATGCAGCGGTGCAAGGTTGAAGAGTTAACACGTGCGGGTTATCAATAGGCAGATGAGGACGCCTGCTTTGAATACGTGAATGTTGCTTTCCATCATGCTATCGACCGCCGCTGTCGATCAGTGCGGCAAAAAAGTGCTGCCCTGCGCATTTTGATGGCCAGCGGAATGACAGAGGTTTCAATCAGGGGCAAGTCATTGAAATTGTTATCCAACGACAATAAAGTGAGCCAATGGGTGAGTATGTGTCATTACGAGGGTAATCTTTTGCCTCTATTTCTTGAAAACTTGAAATCGGTCTCTCTTTCAATATTTATTTCAGTTTTTTTTTCTTTCTTGCTTGCAGTCTGCTTCTCTCTCTCCTCTCTCTCTCTCTCTCTCTCTCTCACAGACTTAATGACCTGGAGTGGCTATATCAGTGGTTATTAAATTAAGCCATCTCAAGCCACCGGGCAGAAAGAGAAGAACCCTGTGATAATCACACACGCACACACACACACACTCAAACATGTATGTAAACAAACATGTATACAGTCATACCACTATGGTTATGCTATGACACATCCGTGATGATGCTCATTGATTTTATTAGTCCCTCCCTCAGGCAACTGTTTACTATGCGCAGCACCAGCCATGCCATATAAGTGATATAGGTTATCTGTTTGCCTTTCATGGCTGGGGTGCTGGTGGACGGAACCTACACACTCCATGTTGCAGCTATATAGATACATACATATTTACCATACACATTAAATCATCACCTCAACCATAAATACGTCCAATAAGTCCAAATCCCTGTGTAAAAACAATCCACATTGCCCTGGCCTAACCCTCGAAAGCATTAAAACCACAAAAATCACACAAGGTTTACCAGCTTGCACATTTTCAGCATTTACACCTCAAGGCCACAGCTGTGCATGCATTGAAAACACTGTTCTCAAGTACTTTTACCTTGTCGGTAATGCTATAGCACATTACTGTTTTCACAAGCTGAAGAGGTTAATGCCAGGTTCTTAGATCTCTGATCGATTTCTTAGAAATGCAAAGGAAAATCAGAAAAGGGTGGAAATGGCATCAAACTCGGAAAGCGAGAGTAAAGAGGGTGAAAAAAAAAAATCTTGACAAGTCCTTGAGCAGCGGACAGGAAATTGAACAGCTTGACATTTAGTCGGCTGCTGGGCCGGGTCGACGTGTCAGGTGGAAGGGAATTACATGGCAGAAGCCATTCGACGAGGGGGTCAATCGCTGGATAATCTAGCCAGCAGGCATTTAGGCACCTGAGCTGATCTTTAGCAATTTTACATGACTACTGCTTAGCCACAGGTTGGTGTTAATGTAGTTGTGTTAAACAGGAGAGGAGAGCTGAGCTGCTGCAAAGGCATGCAGGGGAAAATATTCATGAATACCGGTAAAGGAGGGCCTATAGTGCACACAGGTTTGTTTTACTATACTATTGAGGATGTTCCATTGAGTACATTAATTCTCCATAATGCAGATTATAGTTTTAGTTACACAAACATTTCTCTGAGTAACATTAGACTGAAGCCCAGTGAAGAAGGCAAGGAGAAAGAGAGGAAGGAGCTATTATTGTAAAGCCTGGCGCTCTGCTACTAACTGAGAAAAAGCAATCTAACCATGCTAATAAGTAGTTAGCCTGATGACCTTCCAAGATCATGAATGCTGTGATCACATAATAGATGAAAAAAGAAGTCATTGCTATTTCAATGTTTCTGTTTGTATTGCTCCATCTTTGCCATTCAAGTTTGCAGGTTTGTTAGTCTGAAAAACTGTTATATTTCTGCCTATGAAAAATGTCTGTACAACTAAAACTCCAATCTGCAACCCTAACCTTTACCTTCAACATTACATACCTAACCTTTACTGTAACCTATACCTAATTGTACTTCTAACCTCAATGCTAAACTCAAGCCATAATCCTAAACTAGCCCTTGTAGAAGTGAGGACCGACAGAATGTCCTCACTTATCCTTGTAAAAGATTTGGTCCTCACAAGGATACTCTCCTAACCCAACTCCTCCACACAACCTCCTCCCTCTCTGCTTGGTGGAAACCTTCGCCCCCCGTATTCCTTGACATGCCTTCTGCATGACACAACATTACTTATTCATACGCACACAGGCCAAGTAAACACACCGCATGTACGTGCTCAATAATTTAGGCGGAGAAAGATGGCCGTGTGAGCACTTTCTAGGTGCGGTCCATATTTTAAGATCTCCAACTTAATCCAGACGATGCTGTGGAACTTCAGGAAAACATGCCACTGATGAATCTCCTATTTGTCACGCGGGTCGTTTCCAAGGAACAATTTCACTTAACTATCTGCTGTACCACCTAGTCTGGTAACAGGACTGCTTTGTTGAGGCTTGAGTACCTTTTATTGCGTTGCCACTTTCACCGGCTTGAGACTCAAGCTTTAAGAAATCCCGCCGATGCCTGCCGCCAGCACCATGAGAATATTAGATAAGGGCTAGTCACTAGATAACAAGAGTTCAACTCCCCCTTCATCCGGCAAACTTCGGTAGCCTTATCTCCTTCCCATTTCCAACAAACACCATCTCTTATTCAGAGAAAGGCAATCTATTAACTAAATCAAGCATCTAAACAGAAAACTTCAAGCCTTTATCACTTGAAAACGCTGGGTAGATGCATGCACCTTTGTGATATTTTTATGGATAAGCTATTTTGATACATGGATACAGATAAGTAAAAAGATCAGTCAGTAGGCGTCATCATTTCGTGCGTTGCTGTTTGCTCATATTTCTTATTTAAAATCCTCCATAGAGGAGAAATCAGGCTCCAACAACAAGAGTAGAGATGCAGCTTCAAAGAAGGTCTATAAGTGCAAAATGGGTCGGCGCCACACTCTCACCATTAAAAGACATGTTTATTTAACCAGAGAATATGTCTTGGCTGAAATGTCATTTTTTAAATATTCTCTAGTTTTATACACATTTCTTTCAATAGAGGGACTGGCACCCATCCATTCTGACTTATTTAAAATCCTCACCAGAGAACGGGGGGAGGGAGAGGAGACGCTGTTTTATGAGCGTTTGAGCAGAGAGCATGATTCATTGTCATCACATCCAGTTTGATCATCAGGTTCCTCCATAGAAAACAGGTCCAAGACACAGAGAGATAGATACAAAGGGAAAGAGAGAAGAGGATGTGCGAGATGGTGAGAGTAACAGAGAGGCAGGGAGAGATTAGTAAATTCCAATGAATAGGCTTCTTCAAGAGTCATAAGCAAAGAAAAAATCTGTTTGATCTAAAAACAAATTGTATCAGAAATGCACAGCGATCTGCAGATGAATTACCTCTGCTTGAACGAACACTATTTCTGCACATGTAATTGTAGCAATACTGTCATTTTGAGGAAAAAATCATACATTTCCTCGCTTGCATGGTACATATGAAGCAAATCGACTTGCTGGCAGACTTTGTTAAGAGTCTTTAGGCTGTGTATTGTGCATGTCTGTGAGGGAGGTGTGTAAGTGTGTGTGTGTACCTCATTTGGGATGATTTTTCCATGTTTCTAGCAGCGGAGCATGATAGATGAGGACGGTTATATTTCAACCCCTCCCCCTCCCATCACCAAGCTATATGGCTGGCAGCTATAATGCCCTGCCTGGCTTATCAAATGCCAAGATGGCACATTTAATTAAAGACCCCTGCACTCTTTATTGGACTATGTTTGGTCCCGGCTATGTGCCGCAGGGTTTACAGGGATCGCTGTGTGACAGGGGCTGATAAAGTCATTAAGCGTCTACCCTAATAATAGGGAACGGACAGGAATGTCCTTTTGTTAGCCAAGAGATAGGCAGCACCGCTAGCGTGTAACACGGGGGCATGAATGATTATGGAAATGAGAAGGGAACGTGCAATGGAGGATCGCTAATCTAGGATGATTGGACGTACAGACGAAACAGCAGTAAAAAGAGCACATAGGATTAATGGCACGCAAAACGACTGATGGGGTGAAATTTAATCACGGCAGAAAATGGATCTCTGATTCTCTGCGATGGGCTTGTGAGGCAGCTCAAGACGCTACAGGCCACAAAAATAAATCTATCCTTTTTGAATTGCGTCACTGATGTGTACAGCACTGACAACCGGCTGTTTATGCCATGGCGGTAATTTATAATGTTTTCTCATACTATTTTTTCAAAGCCTATACGTCTTTCTCTTGGCCGTTGCGGTCATGGGGATGAAGTCTATTTCCCCAGGCAGTGTAAACATGAACTCTGACTGAGGTGTGATTCGACTGGTGGGTTGAGTGTAAAGAGTCGAGCCCATAGGACCAGCTCCAGCCAAGGTTGGCCATATACACTTCCCTCTCTGCCTCAGAGGGCAGGCAAACCCTGCAGGTCAAACCAACCTTATTGAAAATATCCTGCTGAATATCTACGGATCAACAATGTGTAGGAAAATCTCACCACACACACACGCTTTCTTTCTCTCCCGCTCTCTGGTTTGTTCTTTGGCTCTCTCGCCGATTTGTTCTCACTATTATGGCGCGTACATTTAAATAATTCAATTTGCGATGCCCGGCTACATAATCATATTCTTCCTTCTCTGCCTTCTCTTCTTTCTCACTGACGCTTCAGCTCCCTGGGGGCAAATTTTCTCCTCTGTCTCTCTCCTTTAAAAAAAAAAAAAAAAAAAGGCGGGCTTGTCAAAGGCACACGACTTTGATTCAGTGTCGATTATCCTCACGTCGCTCTCTTCACTCGTATTGCCTAATACAAACTTAATATTAGCTACTCCTCCCCTAGCTCTTCTATGAAGGGCTATTAATTACCCCGACCTACTTGTCACCATTTGAAGGCTAAGTGGCCCTCCTTGTTCCTAATCAGAGCCAGTTTTAAGCAGCCATAATGGACTATCTACTCCTTGTTCACATGCTCTGTTTCATACTACATTACCCCTAATTCTCACTTGTTGGGCGTCGATAAAACAAATCCTGCTTGTGATACACCTTTATTTTTTTCAGGCATACGCTGCTCTCTTTAGTTTAAATCAGGACTATATGGAGAAAAAGTGGTTAAGATACCATTGGGCTTTCCATTACAGATTGAGATCTGTTAAATCCGGCGCCGAGGGCATTAGCCGTATGAGGCGTGTCAAGATAAATTAAGGCCAGACAAAGAGGGGGGCATCAGTTTGATCTCTCTGTAGACACCGGATTTGTCAACGTTCCTTGGACAGGTGTGACATACAGTGGAGAGACACACACGCATACACACATGCAAGGAAAGCATACACTCGCACACATACATTCACACACACACACACACGCAGGATCAGCAATACCGAAGGCTTTGAGGACACCTGAGGTTTGGGCTTACCATCTTTCCAATTACAGTTCAAACAGCACCTTGGAAATATATTTCCTCGAAGGAAAAGTAAGCCACTGTCTGTAGATAGGGCTGCTTTGCCTGCCGTTCTGCACCCACAGAGCTAGTTAGCATGCAAAGCAAACGGCGCTCTTTTGAGATGGTGAACCTCACTTAACCCTTGCGCGAGGGACGGAGGCAGGGACGGCACGTACCGCTCGGGCATCTCCTGCGGGGAGGACAATTAAGAGTCACCGTAACCTCGCGGGACAGATGCTGAAACGGAGACCATGGAGCTTTTTTTTCTTGCGTGCCGTTTATTTCTTCCTCCGGGATTTGGCCTTTTTGCGTCACGTCGCTCTCGCTTAACGCGGCCTCTATAGATCTCGGACTCAAACGAGGTGAGAGGGCGGCGAAGTGCGTGTGTGAATAGTGAGCGAGAGAGGGAGGGAAAGGCTGACATGGCGAAAGATATTGGATATGAAGACATGAGAGAGAGAGAGAGAGAGAGAGTAATGGATGGATGGATAATATGGCAGTCAGATTGTGTGCTGGCACCCTGCTACTGTGTTGGCGCAGCATCAAAAGCTTGACGGCCAATTAGCAGCGAGTAGCGGGCAGGTGGAGGCCTATCAGTCTGCGATCTCACACACTCACACCTCCTCCTCCTTCCTCTAACTCTCTCCATCCCTGTCCTCCTCCCCCCCGGTGACCCCCTACTCCTCGGCATGTCTCTCTGAGGTCCCGTCTGCTCAACGGGGGCCTGGAAAAGCCAGATGGCGGTCACAGTTGTGCGTGTTTCTGTCTGTGTTTGTATGTCAATGTGTGTGTTCCTTTCCTTCCCAGACAACCAAGCCTCAGCCCACCAGAGCTGTGGGGCTTCGGAGGAGCTATTGGCACTGATTAAGACATGCCGGGATGTGCCAGGCATCTCTCACACACACACACACACACACACACACACACACTCCTCTCATCGTCACTCCACCTTCCCAAGTTCTAGCCGTGCCCCGCGGTGATGCTCAATGGCTTCTGGTGAGGGGAGTGTGGGAGAGGGCAGGCGCCGGACACATGGGACATTTTCTCTTCAGTGTGTGTTTATATTTTTGTGTCTCTCTATTTTCTTGCTACAGTGCTTTGTGTCTTTCAACCAGTCCCTCCCTGCAGGGCCAGATGAGTTCCTTCCCAGCTGTAGCCTCCAGCCCCGAAGGCCAAAGCCCACTGGAATATCTGGGAATGATAGACTCTAAACGCTAATCAAGTCGTTCAGGGCGATTTTTGACTGGTTCCTTGTGCAAATCTGTCCCAAAACTGTGGGTTCAAACGTTTGTACAGCTGTCACATTTGGTTTCACACTGACAGCTGTCAAGAGATGTCTGTCCCGTTTTGATTCATGACGTGACGTTCTTTTAGGGTTCTTGAATATACAAAGCCACATGAAGGAAGTAACTATGGTAACAGACAGCAAAATATGGCATCACTGTTGAGTTATTCTCCTGGTCTCGGCGTGATTGCTTGCAGACTGACGGGAAACGAAACGCGCCTCGGTTGCAATCGAGCCAGAGGCCAGATGTGCCAGGCGGACCTGGTGCTGCTTGTTTGTTTCGGTCGCAACTTCACTTTTGCACTCGTCAAAAAATAGTGGTGACAAGGAGGCAAACGTACTCTGTTTTGAAACAAACCAGCCAAGTGGACCCAGTCTGAAAGCACCCTCAGTGAGGTGAAACATTTTTGATTCACTCAGGTTGTTGCCCCTACTCAGGCCCAGATTCTGTAAGATTGGGTTGATCTACATATTTTTTTGCACCTCAGTTGCACAGTTTTTGTCTCATTCCCTTTTGCAACTTAAGTTGTGGTGCAAAAGAGCCACCAAAAAGTGCATTGCACAAGCAAATAGCCCCTTTCATCACCAATTGTAAGTGCACATTGTGTGCTTCAGCTGTGACCAACAGATTTTTGGTAATTCTGTGACTAGAGGCACAGGGGCAGCAGTGGCGCACCTGCAGTGCAGTTGTGACAGGGGTTGGATTAGGAGGAATAAATTATCACTAGGTGAGGTATGGGCTGGCATCAATCATGGCTAATCAAATCAGCTCCTCATCCCCTTTAAAAGCAGTGTGCTGCCCACCGTGGCACACTGACAGCTTCTTAATGGATGAGGAGAATCCCGGCAGGCTTCCCAAGAGGAAACTAATGTTCTTGTCCGGGAGGTGCAGCGTCTCAAGATGTGAATCTACAGCACCCCAAATATTAATATAGCCTAACAGCACCCCAAATATGCCAGGGCAGATAATGTCCCTTTTAAGTTGAGTTCACTTCAAGGTCACTGCACTTGATTTGCTATGGCATGAAAATAGGGTTCTAAGTGTTAATGAATTGGATTCAATCTCTATTTGCATGGCCTTGTCTACAAACAACTATTATGCGGGAAAAAATGTGCAAGCCTTTAGTGAATCTGGGCCTCATTGTCTTTTTAGCTATGTGTCTTCTATTTTCTTTCTCTCTTCCAAAGCAAATACCTGCGGCTAATGTAACGATACAGTCAATGAATCTGCAAGTGCTGAGGATCACAAGTAAACTTGGCTGATTTTTCCAGTGTTGTGTAGCACTAAGAGAACCTGGAGGCTTTTTCTCCTTAAGACAGACAACTAGCCAGGCAGCCAGCCAGATGGGTGGCCAAGGCTGCATCAGCACTTCGACACATTAGCCTACCTTGCTTCATTGCCCAGTAGAGCAGCTTTACATGTACACATTATGGCCATGTAGATTTAAACGTCAGGCTACATATGTGAGAATGCTGACTTAGTGGTTGTTACTTAAACCAATGATGTCTGTAATTCTGTGTTAGGCGATCTTACAAGAGTGGAAAAACAATTTGACAGAAAAAAGCCTTTGAATTATACACAGGATTTGAGTTGCAGTCTGCAGCAGGGCAAATTGAAAATACAACTAACTCCATTTGAACTAACCTAACACCCCCCCTGTAGCATTACACTGTGTCCAAGGCGCTGCTCTATTACTTGCTCATGTTCTGTCGCTGTGCCTCTGTGACCATTAGTGCAACTCCCCCATCAGTCTGAAGATGATTCCCCTGTCTCCCGCTCCCTTGTTCGGCGGATGGTACGCACTCCATCTTGCTTTACGGGAGATGGGCATCATCAGAGTACGACACCATTTCCCCGCGTCCCGCATTTTCCAGGCCATTTCCTCACCTTGCCAGTGTCGCCTCTCGGTGCTTGTAGACAATGTTCCCTCTACCCTTCATTCGCTGCGTTATACATCACAGCAGGTAGTCCGTTGCGTATAGGAGATCCGGTAGGAGGGGGGGGCATGCAAACTGAAATTGCAGTAATAAACTCTTTTGCCTTTAGGGGAAACGCAGGTGATCCAAGCTATGTGCAGAGGACTAATCTGTACCCAGATTCAAACAGATTCATTAGGATGTGCAGACTTTAATTGAAAGAATAGTTTTAAAAAATCAGTATCAATATTCCCTGCCAAAAAGAGAAATCAAATAATCTGTGAGCTGCTTCGTGTGAGCTTCTAGATTCAAATATATTTAAATGTTATGCAGACTATGACAACATATTATTTAATCTAGTGATTAATCATTATGGAAACAAGTATGAGATGGCTCCCACGACCTGATTTTATTAGCAGTCTAATCTAAAGCGGTTCTTCCTTCTTCCTCATTTTGCTCCCTCCACCAGCATTTTGCTCAATTCCTTTAATTTTCTTCTCTCATAATGCATTTAGCCGTTGAGCTTAGCTGGGGTAGCCGGTGTGTCAGACTAATGAAAAAGTCATTTCGGGGCAGCCAGCCACGCCTCAATTAGTAATCGGGGAGTATTTGTCTGTGACATCAATCAATCTTTTTCACTGGAGCCTGTACTTTCTCATCACATGATATCAATCAAACTCAGGTTAACGGTGGCCTAACATTAATCAAGGGATCGCGGGAATTATAGAGGCGTGCACCGTGCAACGCCCACCCAGCCATTTAGCGCACAAACAGGATGAAAATCTCCTTCTCCGAGGGGGAGAGAAATAAATAGGCACGCATGAGTAAAATGCATGCGTAGCAGTTTGAATTTACAGTGGCAACAATGAGGTATTTATGTGTTTATGTAGTGCGTACACAAACTGTAAGTCTACAGGAGTGCAAATGTTATTGTTCTCTCTCATGAATGCTGAAACACTAAACCGCCATACCTCTCTCTGCTGTAGCTAACAAATCTGAACAGGCACTCCTGCAATTATAAATAGGTTCATACACAGTTCACAGCAGCATTTTCTCCAAAGCTGTGTTCCATACTGGCCTGAACACCTACACACACCCCAAAAGGTAACGCAAGAAGACAGTTGGAGAAAATCATGTGGAGACGGAGGTGTACAGAATCTCACTCGAGTCACACACTCACACCTAGAGAGACTGTCATGCCCTATGGATATGAGAGCTGGACCTGCTGACCCTCCTCCTCATTTCTCCTACCACCGCCTTACTTCTCTGTGTGGGAGAATACCGCATGATAGTACTTATTTATGTAGACTACGGCCACAGATGCTGATTAAAAATACAACCTATATCATTAAAATTAAACGCTACTGTTTTGGAAGGTTTTGACACACAGGTCTAGCCACCTCAAGACATATACGGTTGCTAAGATGTGATATAGTGAGTCTGAAGGTGGTTTGGCTTTATGTACTGTAAAATCAATGCCAGGCCCCTTTTCTCTGCACCATCAGCATCCATACGAGTCCATCTGACCCACTTCCATTACCAACTTCATTTACAGTTGTGCGCGAGTGTGTGTAAGCAACGCTGTGTGTATTCACGATGTACGCTGACGTCTTTATAAACCCCGACGTCTGAGCATAGCTGTGTGTTTGCGTGCATTTGTGTGTGTGTGTCTCAATGCGGTTTTCTGTACATGTGTGTGTGTATGTGCGTGCACCCACATTGTATCTGCTCTGCATAATGCTGATAGACTAACAACGCAGTGATGCACCACCAACCCCCCCTCCCCCCCCAAGCCTCCCCTTCCCCCACTGTCATCGCCTGCATTGTTTTTCCAGGCGAGTCAGATATGTGCACCGCAGAACTATTCTCTCCGTTCTATTCATCATATCAACACAGGGCTTACAGATCAATCAGGAGGGCCAAATGGAGGTGATATCTATTGTATTTATTCATGAAACGACTGTCTAGACATCGGACCGAGGGATGTGACTGCCTGCAATGACTGAATGCCAACCAGAGTGAAATGCGTGAAGATGTTGTCGCCGCAAAGCAGTTCTTATCCGTAGTCCGGGCAAGGAACCCTGTAAACACCAATAAAAAATAAAGCTGCCGCCAGAAATTGGATATTTCCTGCTTTAGAACACTTCCTTTTCCCCTGACAACTGTTGCCATGCGCACCCATTTAAAAAAAAGGACCGGACTTTTGTCGTCGTACACACCAAAGGTGAAAATGAAGGATCTTGGATGTCCCCAGAGAAGGTTATGGGGCGATGTTAAGAAAGCGGGCGGCTGTTAAAAAGCGTTGCGGATGCGCTTGCATAAAGTCACGCTTTACGAGCCCCATCCGTGTTACGACCACATTTCACACCACGCCCTTTGATAGATCGGCGGGCGTTTAATGGGGAGACTGGGACACGGGGAAGGTTAGTGAGGTCACGTGACATCATAGGAACCAATTACGAGGCGGAGAGCTCGTGTTGCACTTCCTGGTTTTCGACCGAGCGCGGTGCCCTGCGTTGACCCCCGTAATGGAGAATTGCCCAGAACGTAATTAAGGACATGAATGTCCTTCAGGAAACTGCTTCTTGAGTTCTCCACCGCCAAGAGACATCGCTTTAATTTCCTATCAAGGCTAGGTCAGAAGTTATCTAAAGCATAGTGGAAGACTGATTAAACATGGCTAGCAGGAAGTAATCACTTTGTTTCTTCTTGGCCCCTGTCTGCTCGGCCTCCTTAGTAGCTTTCACTCCGTTCGGCTCGCACCTGAGGAGTCGTGGCGACGCGGGGCCGATTCACAATGATAAGCCGGTGATGAATCGGAGCTGGGACAGAGACATTTTTCTCTGTCACTTTGCCTTTTGGGCTTCATATTTCAACGCCTTCCCGGTGTCCCAGGAACCGAGAACTCCCCTTCCCCCAGCTTGTTCGCCCACCCATTCCACCTTTAATCACTTCTCTTTCTCTCTCTCTCTCTCTCTTTCTTTCTTTCTCCCCCAAGTTTTTCCTCAACCGGGCCCGTTCAACTCGATGACGACTGCTTTAAACTCACTTGGCCATTTCCGCCGTAAATTAGACCGCCGGGTGCTTCATCGCGGCTCCCGGCGAACGCCTTAAAGGAATCAGTGTGTGCGAGCCGTTAAAAAAACCGCCATTCACCATTCGACTCCATCAGCACAGTACATCTGTTGAGCTCTCGCCTTTGACCTCCTGGAATCAATGGCGGCACTGTCGTTTACTCGGCCTGAGATGGGCTAATCTTTTTTCATCTCCCTCTCTCTCTCTTTTCTCTTGGCGGCCTTGAAGATGCTCCTTCTTTACGACCGACACTGATTTTCACATCGGCTCCGTCAATAGCCGCGCACATTAGATTAAATCCTGTTGAAAGGAGCCCCCCCCCCCCGGCTCCATTTTCCAGCTGTCTTCCCCCCCGCCTCCGCTCGGTTCAGGCCATGCGTTGGAAAAGCCTGGTGAAATTGGCTGCAAGTTGGACACTGTCGGTTGTAATAACCAGGTACAGAGCTCGGACACGACATCCTGGTAAATAATAAGGCAGGAGGTGAGTTCACAGTAGACCTCAACACGGTTGTTCGTTTCTCTCGGCTTCTTTCCTTCAGGAGCTTATTCACAATTTTGCACAGGCAGCCTTTCTCTGCACACACACACACACACACAGAGACTGGCACACACACACATCTGAACACACACACATGTAGAGGCACAGACACACAGTGCCTTTCTTCTGTCGATTTCTCTGAGGAACTAAAACCTGCAGCAATCATCGCTGACCCCTCTGCAATCAAACAGAAGGGGTTCTTTCTAGCCTGGCTCTCTCTTTGAACATCCCTTCACTAAAAATCCAAGGACTGGTGGACAGGGGGAGGGAGAGAGAGAGAGAGAGAGAGAGAGAGAGAGAGATCAAACGGACTGCTGGAGAGAGAGAGAGAGAGAGAGACAGAGGGAGTTATCCTCACCCACCAAGCGCGCACAATCAAAGCTTGACGCACTAGAAAGACGGGGAGAAAACTAAATTAACTTCCACTCATTTTCCCCCCGTTTTTTTCCTCACTGTCACTGTTCGTCCTTCACACTAATTTGATGTAACAATTGCCCCCCCCCCACCACCACCACTCATTTCACATTTCCTATTATCCGTGCTCTTTGTCAACTCCTGCTGTCCTCCCTCTCACCCTCTGCAGCAGCGGCAGCCCGAGCTCTACAACGTAATAAATACTGTCAAAGCGCTTGAGAGCTCTTTGGCACCGCTCCTCAACATCGGGAAATATAGCGGGATATATTTAGGCTTGTTTCACATCAGGGGCTGGTTTCTACAGCGCGACCCAAGGATGCATAAATCCAATCGCCCGTGTGATGCCACAGCGGTCTCAGCTGACCCTCCACCTTGCTTTGAGCTTGACAGTTACCACCGTTGCTTTTGCTTTATCTCCCTTGGCGTTTGTTCCAAGAGGAGGTGAAATCGGAAAAGAAAGTGGGCTGAGGCTCAAGAGGAGTCTTTGGATGAAGCCGTGTTTGTGTATGTGTATGTGTATGTGTGTGTGTGTGTGTGTGTGTGTGTGTGTGTGCGTGGGTGTGTGGGTGTGCGAAAGCGACACACTGCACCAGAGTGCTCCTCTCACAATCTCGGCTTCAAGAACACCACTGCGAAGCCTAAAAAGCGGAGCGTTAAGAATCGACTGGAACCCAATGTAAACACAGCGCACCATTAAGCGATTTCCAGCAACGCGGCCGCTTCGGGAGCAAACATCAAGCTCCCCAATACGGATTCATATTTTAAGATACATGACAGGAAGGGAAAGAAGAGGGATAAAGAGAGGAGGTGAGGTGGGAGAATACCAAAGCAATGCAGCCTGAGTGGGAAGGCGGAGGAACGAAGGCAGATGAAGGGAGTAGGAATGAAAGGAAGATAGGGAAAAAAAAAAAAAAAAAAAGGAGGAGGCAGCGCCGACTGTCAAAACCCCTCACCTGGTTTTCATTCGTGCGCCCATCCCACCTTGAGCGGTTGAGTGCGCGAGGGGAGGGAAGGAGGGAGGGGAAGGATTGAGAAGGGAGCACGCGTGGCCGAGCGTGAAATCGCACGAGTGCAGCCCCGGACGGGCGAACATGAGAGATGAGAGATTGAGTGCGGTGCTTGACATCCAACGGTGGGTCCTAACCGTCATCATCGCCACGACTGTAGAGCGCCCCGGCTTGTAATGGCGGGCCGAGGTGAACGGCGGGGCTGCGGGGGCGGGGTGACACCTCGGGCTCCGCGAATACATCATGGGACTGGCGGAGAGGACGCATAACCGGGCTGGAGTCAGGGTCGCAGGGGCTATCTGGGCTAATGGAGCGGGCAGTGTGTGTGTGTGTGTGTGTGTGTGTGTGTGTGTGTGTGTGTGTGTGTGTATGTGTGCACGTATATACTTGTATAAGTACAGCTGAGGGGCCCAGTTTTTAAGTTCTGAACATAAGAAACAAGCAAATGCACCTTTAAAAAAAAAAAAAGGGGCCTTTTACCAGGTTAGGGGTAAGGTTTAGGGGAAGGGCTTGTCAGATAAGATAAGATGAAACTTTAATGATCCCCGTGGGGAAATTGGGTCATTGCAGCAGCAAATGGCAAAATGACACAGCAAAGAAAATAGAACAGACATAAGAACAGAGCAAATGGGCTTGGCGATAAATCATATAATATCAATATTGTGATATGAGACTACATATAGTCTAGGATTTTGGTTATTGTAATATTCTGAAACTTAAATGTTACTTCTTCCTGGTCTTAAAGGCTGCGTTACAGTAAAGTGATAACATTTTCTGAACTTATTAGCCCCTTCTGGCTGAGTAAAATGAACAATGATTGCCTATATAACTGCTCATCATATCCACATTACTTACTACTGATTACACATTACTGATTACTAATGATCATTACTAATTCTCAAAATTTTGGTTTTGGGTGTAAATATGTTATGAAAGCACAAATAGTCATCCCGAAAACAGTCACATTATCGATATCAAGGTAGACAGTCTAAAATATTGCGACATTTGATTCTGTCAATATCGCCCAGCCCTAATTTAAACATAACACAAATAATAATTACAACACTAAAATGTATCAGTGAAGGTTAAAGTTGGGGTTAGGGTTCAAATGTAGTCGACAGAAGGTCCACACAGCTCCAGATGCAGCACAAGCATTTCTGTGTGTGTGTGTGTGTGTGTTCAGGGGAAGCACAGTCTAGCGCTTTTTCCTTTGTGACCCTGTAGCGTTGGCCCTTTGTGTGTGTGTGTGTGTGACACGCCGTTCGGAAACCCATTACCTTTCCAATTAAGCGTCGACAAGTGGGCCTCGCTCCGCCACGCTGACTCTCCTCACCCTTTCCCTGACAGGCCCACCGCCAACATCTAACACTGCAAGAGTGTGTGTGTGTGTGTGTGTGTGTGAGTTTATATGCGTGTCGCAGCGTTTTGCGTGTTCGTCGGCGTGAGAAAGGCGGTTACCGTCCGAAAACACGCTGATCCATCATGATTATGAGTGACAGCGTGGCCTTGAGGTTAGAGAGACCATCCGGTTACCAGGAGGTTCGATCCCAGCAATAGTCATGTTAACTATCACAGTGTCCTCGACCCCCATTCCATGGCCTTAACATGTGTCTTGTGTCTAGATCCAACGTATCTGGATTAGTGCTGAAACGCTCAATTAATCGATTAGTCGATCAACAGAAAATTAATCGATTTATCGTTTTAGTCAGCTGTCATGTAAAAATACCAAACATTTGCTGGTTATAGCTTCACAAGTGCAAAGATTTGCTGCATTTCTCCATTTCCTATTATTATAAAATTAATACTTTGGGTGTGTGTATTTGAAAATAGACTTCAGTCAACCCTACAAACCCTACAAACGGATTGGCCCGTGCATCACTAGTATCTCCTATTTGTGTATTGGAGATGCATAACATTAATACTTTGTTAATGCCAGGTGTACAGGGGGTTCAGGAGCAAGACACTGAACCCCTACTTGCTCACTCACTGTAAGTCACCATGCAGACAAATTCAGAATATAAAGTTCCCCTCTTCCTCCGTTCTTCCCTCCACCTGTCCTCTTCCCTCCACCCATGTCCTGCTAGCTCCAGACACTGTTTCTGACTGATACCAGACTCCTCATCATCCCACCTCCCCCGTTTGAGGCGCCTGATAGATACCCCATGCTGTTTTTTCTCTCTTTTCACATTTTCCTCTCTCTGGTTTCGCCCTGCAACTCTGCTTCCCCTTTTGCTCTCCCCCCCACGTCTCTATTTCATGTACTCACTTTCAATCTCTGCCTTCCTCGGCCTCTATCGCGTTCACTTTCTCTCATTCGGCCTCTATCTCCCCCTCGCTCTTTGTACTGTCGCGGCTCTCTCTCTTTCTATCTGCCTGTCCCTCTGCCATTTTGTCCAAGCAGAGGTCTGAGGCCAGCCGCCGCCGCCTGATTCAAGCCGTTTCAAGTGTTCTCACGACAGCGGGGATAGATAGAGACGGTGGCTGGGTGTGTGCACAGCAACAGTTGAGGGAGGTGGATCACAGGGCAGAGAGTAAGGAAATGCTGGAGGCAAAGAGAAATATATTTCCTCACCTCACAGCTGCAGTAAGGAAGATTTTTATGTAAAAGCGCACCCATCTCATCAGTCTAAATCATAAATTGGGGCTGCAACAGAGAAGACCGTCACCATCCCCACTAATTGAGACACTGTAGATTCGCTCTATTATACTGTACAAGTGATGAATCAAAACATGAGAGCGAAATACGAGCGAGTGTTCTGTGGAGAGAAAGCTGGACTCGCCCCATGTGGTTGAATTGACTGCGATTTTTTAGCGACCTTAGAAGAAGTGCTCAGTGTCCCGATGTCACATTACGTGATTTCTGAGTAATTAAGTCTGTAAATCTTTCAAAAATTCAAACAGTTATCTCCCGCTGCCACTCGCCAAAATGCAATGTAGCCTAGTACAGCTTTAAGAATGCAAGAAACTTCTTAAAGTTCGAAAAAAAAATTAAATATACATAAATCCTCTCAAGCATTCTTTAAAAGATGGATGCCTTTTCTAGGTTGTTATGACTCCTTACAAGTGCTCCTTGATAACGATGGGTAGAGGTGCAGCTTATGATTGTCCATTCACAATATTATTATGCAGATACTGCAGTCAGCATGTTTTTAGGTTTCCTTTATTCATTTATTTATTTATTTATTTATTGCTTCTTTGATATATATTGCACTTTTGTGAGTATAGAGAACTTCACAAAAGTTTTGTGAACATACAGTACTTCGTACTTCAAAATTTTCTGGACAATAATTTTGAAAACCAATATAAATATTGAATAAGAATAAAAGAATGCAAGATAAATACACTTCCATTTAGCCTGGGGTAGCCTCATGTGGTTTCAGGTTTTCATTTGACTATGCTCTAAAAAGGAGAAGAAGAAGAAAAAAAAAACAAGCTATCAGCGCCCAAGGCTCTCCCGTCAGTTAAAAGTAAAGAGTGGTGAAACCGAACTCATCTCAAACTTTCTCCACCAATCAAACCAAAGTTTTCTGCGCCGAGCATTTCAACTTAAACAGATAAGGAGTCCGTAAACGATGATTCCCCTGACACGAGCCCATCTAGCAGCAAGATGGATAGGGTGAAGCGTTCCAAAAAAAAAAGTCTAATTTTCTCCTTTAGATCAGTCTGGGCATGAGAAGGCATCCTTGCCCCATCTCGTCTACTTTCTCAACCTTGTCCACCCACCCATCCACCCACTTGCTCGCCGGGGTCTAGGTCCCAGCAGCAGAGGGGGGAAATAGCTCAATGCTAACAGACTCATTATTCCTTTTCATTATTCATGGAGGCTAATGGAGGTTTGGATAGCATCCACCAGCAGACACTTAGCAGGAAAAATGGGCCTGAGAGTAGGACGAGTGTTTTGTCTCACTCCCTTTTTGTCTCTTGCCCTTTCTCCCTCTCTCGCTCTCTCCCTCTGCTTTTCTCTCTCTCTGTGTTGCTGACGCAGGGCTTTAACAGGGTTTCGATGAGTAAGAGCTCTCAGGCTGCTGTGTGAGTAATGGGACACTGAGAGCGTCTGGTGTAAAAAAAAAAAAAAAAAAAAAGTGGGGAGGGAGGGGGGGGGGGGACCGGAACATCCCTTCCCGTCCTCCTTCTCCTCCCCCCCAACTCGCCCTCCACCCCCGTCCTCCTTGCAATGCAATTCAAATGCTGCAGGTTGCAGGGGGGGGATCGATACGCCGGCCCTGAATTCTAATAAGACTTCCTAGAAGAGATAGAGTTTATTCAGGGCCGATCTCTCTCTTTCTCAATCTGTCTGCCATTTGCACAGATGAAAGTTTTTATTTTCCCTTTATAAGTCCCCAGACTAGAACTTGATCTTCGCGGCGACTCCCTTCCCCAGCTACTCCAGGACGGCTGCTGACTGCTTTCTATCCATTCCCTACATCAGGTAGAGGAAAAAAAAAAAAAAAAATCTGACTGACTAAGCAGATACTTTCTCGGCATGAATTATTCAGCGGCGAGGAGAATGCTCTGATTCGCAGTCATAATGGGAGGTCCTGAAATGGCACGCCGTCCCGCACCCTCTCATATATATTTCAGACCTTGGTGCAGGCGGTGTCACGCAAGAAGTGGAAAATTTGCCGCTCGGGGAAAACCTGCAGCTCTGGAAAACGCCCGCTCTTCCTCGAGACAGGCGAAGATTACCCTCCCCGTTTTGAAAAGTCAACTTATTTTTAACCTTTGCTGCCCTGCGCGTTCGCTTCAATAACGTCAACACCGACACACCGCTTGTTATGGCGGCATGTAGACACGCGACGATGAAATGATCCTGCTTGGAAGACAGAACATGTGTGTCAGATATAGGCGAGCATGTATCAGTTGTGACAGCATCACAGAGAAACGCGGGGATCCTGCTCCATCTTATTTTCCCCATCTGCTCTCATTAGATGAGACATGACACATTGTCTGTCACGGCTTCCTGCAATATGGCATATGTGGGTTTGACAAAAAAGAAGCAAAGAGACATGTTGTTTTTCCATTCTATTGGAGAAGAAAAAGACAGCCTCTCAGACACATTTAAAGATGCAGCCGTGCGCCGTCATGCCGGCTTCCAACTTGCCGTTACCATCGGCAGAGCGATGCATCACACCGCACTGCCTTTGGATACCTCCCTCTCTCTTCCACCCACACTCCGATACTCTCCTTTTGCAACCTATTAAATCAGCCCTGTTGTCAGTGTTTTTTCCCTCTCATTTCGACCAAAGACAGTGCAGTCAGTCGCCGACCATCCTGGGCTCAGATGAGGACGATTTGAGTCTGGGAACAAGGTGTTTTCTCTGTCTAAAAGGCCTTCTCCCAGTGTAGTGCTGCTTGCTGACTCTCTGGGCCGGGTAATTGCTGTCTGGATTCTCCCGAATCAGCGGTTTCCTCCAAGTCATAATGAGGAAAAGGGTGTGTGTATGTGTGCATGTGCGTGTATGCATGTATCGGATAGGCAGGCCGGCCTTGGTATTGGCAAAAGCAGACAGCAGCGCAGAGCACCAAAGGTAATCAAAGTGTCCGTGTGGACTCCACTAAAGTTAGGGAAACACAGGGGCCCACATAGTGAACAGTAGTAGAGGCTGTACTGCTGCTGAACTGATTACCTGTGAGACAGTAGCAGCGGAGGCGTCTCAGTTAACTAGGCAAAGGTCAACTGAGTTAACATGGTGAGCACAGTGCAGACTTCAACATTAGTACACAGCATACAGAGAGCAAAACAGCAGGGCATCCACCTTCACTTTATTTACTTACTTTACTTCACACTATTAGCTGTTCAAAGAATATTCTATTCATTCTAACTTATGCATTTCTAGGATAATGACAACCGCCTTGTTACAAAGTTTCACAAGGTTTAATTTTTCAGGAGAACTCCACTTGCTGAATTGATTGAATTTAAAGTTAGTTGGCTCCAGCCTTGAGAGACAGAATTTTATCATTGTATTGTATTTTTTTTTTTTACTTTTTCACCCCTTGGCCCCAGCCTTAAAACACAGAATTTTATCATTGTATTTTTTATTTATTTACTTTTTCACCCCTTGGCCTACAATATAAATGTATAATCTTGTCCCTAAGACCCAGGATCATGAAAATGTTCTGTACTTCTGTTCTAGGATGACCCGCCAGCAACAGTTCCTCAACCTATTTAAGGCCATGACTAATTGTTTAAAGTGGTAATCTGCAAGATCTTGTTTTATCCTTTGTTTTGTGTTTGTTTTCTTATGCGGCAATGTCTTCGTTCATTACTATGGTGTTTTTGAACTGCGCTTCCCTGAGATCATTTAGCAATAGAGCTGGACAATTAATTGAAAAATAAAAAAATTAAAAAAAACTCTCTCGCATCCAAAATTGATTTCTAAACAAGGTATTTCAGTGCTCCAGTGTAATTTTTGGTCCATTTGATACAATATTGGTGAAAACCTTTCATCATATTCAAACTCCGTAAATCCTGCACACTGACATCTATTTGCACTTTTCTTTAAAGAATTTAAGTCGCAATTACATTTTTTGTCAGTATCTTTCAGCCATATTTGGCAATCAATCAGTGGGCGGTACTGCGACGTCTTTTTCCTTTTGTTGATGCAGTCTGAGTTTCTCTTTTCTTTGTCTGTTCAGCCATGATGGCTATCACTGCTCATGCTAACTACCCAGTCCGTCTTCTATTTATTCCAAACAAACCACTGTTGTTGCTGCCAGAAATTTAAAACAAATCACTTTGTGTGCGCCAGAGTATTAATTCGATGAAAAACCTTCCTAGCACCGGGTGTTTAGGTCAACAAATGTAAAAGCTTTCATAAACTGGATATATGTGTCATATAAATTGGCGATAAAGAGTAGCGTAACAGGCAGCAATATGTCACAGATTATTACTTTACAAAGTCTGACACTAAAACACTGACTATGCCTTTCTGGTGCTAGATTTACAGTGATTTACAGTGACATGTTGATTAAAAACATGCCCCTAAGGTTTTTCCACAATATGGCGCGTCCTTCAGTATCAGACTGCAGAACTTTGACTATTTCTTGCCAGGAATTCATGGTCATATTCTTTGTAATTGCTAGAAGATGGCTCATAGAGACGCCGGTAGCAGCAAACTTGCTTTGATACCATTTCTTTGAATTGGTCCATCTTGCATGTATACAGCGCCAGGAGGGACATAAGGTAGTATTTTCAGCGGAAATCCCGCCAGACTAGTCTGACACCCCTGTCCTGTCTACCCATCTGTATGCTCCTCTCCTCTCGTGTCCTCTCCTCTCATCCCTGTGTATCCATTAGTCCAAGGCTTTATACCGGCTCTGCTAATGGGGGCCTGATTAATGGTGAGGACTCAGCACAAAGCCATTAGCTTCCTGGCTCCCCCAGGAGAGAGAGTTGAGGGATGGAGGGAGGTAGAGCAGGGGAGGTAGAAATAGGGGAGGAGGGAGAGCTGGGGCGAGGTCGAGATCCACTGGGCACCAGGCCAGTGGAGAAAGACAGCGGGGAGGGCAAGGTAAAGGGGATAGAGACTCGTATGCTGTTGCTGAAAAGTCACAGTCGATGTAGCTAAAGCTATCAGGTATCGCATTATCTGCCATAGACACATAGATGGAGTCTTCTGGCCCCACAAGACCTATTTAATTCCCTCTCAGTGCAAGTTCACTTTCAATCCCCTCTAGCTTAATATCATCAGACGATTTGGGAAATCTGAAATGAAACCAGCATTAAAGATTCAAAGTGCTTAAGATAGTGCTTTCGCAGACTGCTTTCATGGAAGTCACAACTGCATTTATCAAAGTCGGCTTCGAAATACAAAGAAGTAAGCAACAGTTATGAAACCGCAAATCAGCAACAGTTAAAAAATGTATCAATTCTTGTGGATTGAGACAGATTCATTTTGACGCCTAGCCCTAGGCCTAACAGATGCCTCTCTTGCTTTTGCAGATGCTCTCATCAGATCAAGTTGTGGTTCGGGTCCATCCGGGAGGCATTTTTTCCCCCATTTCTTTTTTTTTTATTTTTAACACGCTTTCCCCTGTTATGAGATTCATCAGTGAACGAGCACGGCGGAAGGGTCCATCCCTCTAAACTGTGCTCAGCCCAGGGCACAGAGAGCTGTATCGCTGCGTTACGAGACCATTCACAGAGCACACACAGGCCGTTAAAGTGATTTAACGGAGCACTATCGCCGGGCCGCAAGAGTGTGACTAAGAAACACAAGGATAACAACCGGAGCGCGGGGGGTAGATTGGAAGAGCATGGATGTATGTAAGGGGGTCGGGGGGGGGGGGGGGCTGGGAGAGAGCGATTTCAAAGACAGTAATCATCAGATGAGATACTTTATCACTTAAAATTCTTTCAATTACACTTGATTTGAAAATGATGATGTCGATTTTTCTACCACCCATTGAGCACCTTTCAGTACTGCCCATCTAGCATTTCGCAACACAGTCTCACACAATTTCGAAGAACTGAGCACAAACTCTGAAACTCAGTGTTGCAGACACCAGTAATTTGAAGATTAAACTGCTCCACCGTGGAAGAATTATGTGACAGAAGCACAAATTGGACACATCATTTTCACATGATCATCAATTTGGAGTTTTGGTCATGGTTTAAAAAGCAAAACTCTCATTGAAAATGAAAACTTCAATCACAGTAGAAGACTGATTTACATTGGGAATTGTTGGGAACTGAACCTGGGTCATTGGAGTTGAAGGCAAATGTGTTCACCAATCCGCTATCCTGACCTCCACACCCTTGTTTTCTGCCTGTTTCTAATTGTGTCTCCTTCACATAACCATTTCATGTTAGGGAAATGTATTTCTCTCATGTTTCATGTACAGAGCGCATTATTTACTTTGCAAGCCATCATGCTCATTTCCTGAAATTTCATGCGGCCGCTCCACATGTCTCTGACTATCAGAAGATGTTGGACTAGGGAAGGAGGCTTGCCCTTACTGCTGACTCTTCCGTCCACTGTTATCACTCTCCTCCGATGACAGGAAGGGCACTGACATTGATTGAGGGGCTGCGACAGCGTAACCCAATATCGCCTTACGCGTCTCACGCATTGATAGGAATGAATCCCCTATTGTCCCGGCCATTCGGCTGGGACAGGGAGCGAGGAATAATCAGGACATGCTTTTCCTCCCTTACTGACAGGGAGTGGGGTGGAGGGGGTGGGGTGTCGGATTCTTGTCGCACCGGGACAACTCCGCCGTCCTCCGTTTCCTGGAAGTGAGGGCTGGTTGTGTTGATGCCTCTCTGTATTCAGTTCCTGCCCCGTGTTTGTCTTGTCATAATTCATGCATTGGAACAGATTACCCTCCACCTGCGAAATCATCTCGGAAGCTCTGCACCACAAAGCGAGGCAGACAGGAGCATGTAGGAAATGATAGGGGGGGGGGGGATAAGACGAGCCAGAAAAGAAGGTGAGGGAATATAAGGGGAGGGAAAAGGAGAAGGAACAGATATGGTGTCTAATACAGGTTATAACAGCTGGCGAGGTAGGCATTGCACTGTTGACATTTCTATCTGAGGCAGGAGCCCATTGGTATAATGGTATTAGCATTTAGAGGCCTCGGCAGGGAGTGGAATGAATGTGAGCTGGTGGGGGGGGGGTGGCAAACAATCTATTTATTTTCCTCATTTGCACAACAGAGCTCATTTCATATGTCTGTAAATCAGCAAAACAAAAGGAGAGGGCCAGTCGACATGATGCCAAGTGACAGGCCTTGAAATAACAAGTTACTGCATGGGCAGTCATCGCTGCCATTCAACTCCTGGCAAATTATTTAGATTAAACAAAACAGGACTGCGGTGAGGCAATAAAAGCTGGTTGGAAAGAGAATGGTGTATGTGAAAAAATAGAGTGAATAAAATCAACTGGTGGGGCAGCTCATCGGACATCGATGTTTATTTCACAATTATATGAATGACTTTTTAAGAAGTACTATCGCAGTCTAAATATGCAGAAGTAACTAGGAATAACTAGGAGTCCTGCAATCAAAGGTGAACTGTTGCCTGATATTGCCATTTGATGGTGGTCAAATTCAGGATGAACAAATGTGGTCTGACCAACTTTTGGGCCCCTTGCAAACAGGTAGGCCTTTGTGAAGTTTGGATGGTCTAGCATCAGGCATTTAGGAAATATACCCCTGATAATCTGAATTGTGCTTTACTGTGATAACGTGTTTCAGTCAGTCACCATACTGCAGCTATGTTCTCCAAAGATGTAATGGAAACAAAGTACCTGGCCCAGGAAAATACAGGTCCCTTCTCTTCCTCTCTATCTCTCTTCTTGTCTTTATATAAAGGTGAAAAGAGCAGAGGTTCAACTCTGCCTGTCCACCCCAGAATACTCTCCTGTCTAATCAGGATTAATTGGCCAAACTTTTGCCTAATAATACCTGGGTGAACTGTGCTTCTGACATTTGTATGGAGTGACAGCTTTGCTTGTTCCTCTCCCTGACCTTTCTCCATTCGCAACTTTAGCCTCGGCGTGGCTCCATCTTCCCCGCTCTCCGCTGTTTCAACAGGTTCATTATTGTGTCTGGCTCAAACGAGTGCCAGGGAAGCAACTGCAGAGGATGAGAGGCCGACCCCCAAACTTCACGGAGAAGATGGATGTCAGGGGCTATAGGTTTCCACCTGCATGCCAACTAGGTGCTCTACCTTGGACGCCTCTGTCTGTCTCTGGATGTTTCTTTATCTCCTTTAGTTCCTTGTTCTCTAAACAAGCTCTGGGTCCACAAATAAAATTACTCACTTGTGATGGCAATGTCATAATGAACAAAACACACCAAACAGTTTGTTGTTGAATAGATGCTGATACGGCCCCTGCACCAACGTTGAAAACCTGTGTAAACATAGCAGCAAAATTAAAGTTCAGACAGCATCTGTAGTCGTTTCCTGCATCGTTTTGTGAAACTGCGACCTGCATATCTTTCTGGTATCAGTTCAAACCAGTTTTCCAAAGCCGCTTTAATATGATTTTTTTTACTGGGGCATAATATCAGATTATGAATATTTTATGCTTGTTTGGGTTGAGGTTGAACTTGGCCACCTCCTGCACAAATGCTTGCTGGGAAGGCATGAATCCAGACACTAGAGTAATGCTCCCCAATAGTGAATTTATTAACGTTTCAACTCCATTACGTCTTTATCAGGACACTGTGATAAAGAACCATTATTATAATTGTCTTGTGATCTCAACACAATCATATCAGTTAGGAGCGCTGCGCCTATGGAAGTGAAAGGCAGCAGTTATGCACTGTTACGCCTACAGTATGTGGAGTCACAAGTAGACGGGAGAATGCAAATAACTATTAAAATATGTGAATGATGTGTGCAGATTCATGTCTTCTGTTTTGTTCTCAATCCAGCCCTCTGTGAATTAGCTTTTGTAGACGTGTCCATCCTACAGCTTGTTTCAAACACCGCAATGAAACCACCAATGGATGTGACTCAGTGCTGCAGATGATTGTCTTTTTGTCTTCTGTGGATTGTTTTTTTGGGGGGTTTTTTAACCACACTTCAAGAGGCCCTTTTGGCCACTGAGCAAGCATGTCCATTTCACATGTTCGAAGTGCGATTGAAGTCAGAGTAGGCTGCTATTTTCCACCGTGAAAAGACAGGTCTATTTTTGTACAAGTAATATGTGCTGTGATTTACTGCACCGTACTTTACCAGCACTGCCTTTAAGGGACAAACAGCTGCAAAAGATAGAAAACAATGCTTTAGACCTCCCCAGTGCTATTATGGAAAAAAAAGCATTGTAGCTCTAGTGTTCTGGCCAGGTACAAACGGCAAGGTTTTTGTAGCCAATTTCTCATTCGCACTAGTTACTCAGTTGTTTGGATTACTTAATGAGTCGTTTGTATGAGGTACTTTGACAGTAGCCTACTGTTAAAGTTGCTATGGTGCTATGGTTCAGCACCATGGACAGCGCTTTTATCAAAGGATCATAACCTGCCTGTTATGTGCAGATAATTTGTGGTTTGAGTACGCTTATGCTAGCCAATTCAGTTTTTATTTGAAATTATCAGTAGGTGTAGACAGGCCATAGGTTACTGTATTTCTACCTGCAGCAATATGCTCTCTCTCTCTCTCTCTCTCTCTCTCTCTCTCTCTGGTGAGATGCTGTGTTCCTCAAGTGTCTCATTTAAGCTCAGACCTCAGCTCAGATTTCTTTAATAAATTGGATATGTAAAGTGAAAGTTGGCAAATTGAGACTTGGTCTCAATTAATGCAAGATTTTACATTGTGGTGAAACTTTCAGTGCCCCATGTATCTGCACTCCCATGCTTTCCATCAGCCATATGATCTCCTATGCGCAGTGGTTTTTCCAATAGTTGTTTTAATTGTGCCTGCTCTTACTAAGAGGAGATGTGGATACAATTAATGCCTGGGGTATTTTCTTTACAGTCTTGAGGAGTGAATGAGTCTAGACTGGGTGGATTAGATGCTTTTGTTTTCGAGCCTACATGAGTTATTTAATATATCCCTGCAGCTTCATATGGCTAGGCTGTTTCTCACTGGGGTGAACCCGTTTTCAATATATCTGCCTTCATAAGCTGGCCTCAGATATCCTCCATAAGTTAGATTTGCATAATGTTAGAGTTGGTATAATGAGACAAATATATAAGGGGTCCTTTTGATTATGCCAGTCAGTGAAGTTTCCTTCAGTATATGAATAGATGAAAGGATTTGGGCTGTTATTCATCTGTTTTAGGCTATGGGAACCCTACTCCATGCCAATGCTAAGTCATTTGAATGACTTACAGCTGGAAGCCCTGAATGACAATGTAAGAAAAAAATATAGATTTTGTTTGAACGACTTAGTAACTCCTCCAGACGACTTAGTAACTCGAAATTGACCGCAATCGTTTTTTCACCTTGCCTTTCAGGGCTTCAGGAGCCCAAACAACAACAAAAACGATTCATTCAACAAACCAGCATTGGATGTCTAGACATTTTGTTTACATCACTCGGAGTAGTATGATGAAATTCCCTGCAGTATGCTGATCAATGATGCATTATGCCCTACAATGCCAAACAGAAAAACCCAAGGCACTCAAAAATATGCAGCATATGGATTAATGCTACAGCCAGTGCTGCACATTTACTTCAATGCAAGTGCATTGCATTTAACAAGCCAAATGCAACGTGACCTCTTGTCAGATGAATCATGAAAACTTTGTACACACACAAGAAGCCAAGTAAAAAAAAATGGCTGGAATGTGCCACAATTCAATAATAAGCGACAATGAATGTTCTCCCCTAAAGCCATGAAGCTACAAATAAGATGGCAGCAAAAGCAATAAAAAAAAAACACATAAAAATTGAATTAAGCGTTGCCTTCTCTTTTCCCTTTCGTTCCTCTAACTCTCTAAGGAACACGTTTTTTTTCCAGAGAATAGAGAGAATACACTTGAATCTCAAGGCTTGGAGAAAACGGCGATCAGGTGAGGAAAAAAAGATCAGGTAAAAGATTGAGTCGGCAGGTAGAGAAATTTACTGAACGATGAAGTGGATGAGAAAAGAGGATGAGTGAAGGACAGGGAAAAAAAAGACAAGATAGAAAGATTGAGAGTAAGTTAAAGAAAATGGGGAACGAGAAAAAATGATACAGTTTTGTGGCTTCATTCAACCCACAGTGGCCTTAACTGCTCAGTCAATCGCTGCTGTGTTCCTTTTTATTTCACATTGTAAAAGAGAACAAAAAGGCATCGGCCCCAAACGTCAATACTGGCCAATTAGGTAATCTGAAAGGGCTTGTTGAATTGCACACAGTCAATCACCCCAGGCTTAAAAGGGGCTTAGTCGGGCTTCGTGGGTATCTCTATACAAAGAGTGAGTGTGCGATACACACAGCGCCATCCTGTGTGCCTCTTTGCTCCATTCAGCCTAGTCTGGCATGTGTCTTTTGATTCCACAGCAGCACTGAAATCAGATTACTGCTCCCGTGTCTTAGTCGACTGGCAGAGACTCAGTTTTAGTTTGCCACCAGGCCTCCGACACAGACCCACTGACTGTCTGTCTGCGGCTGTTAGAGGGGGATTTTGTCCGCTGTGTTTATATTGTATGCGTGTGTGTTTGTGTGTGTGTGTGTGTGCGCGTGTACATTGTGCATGGTAGGAGATAAACATCCGGTGGTCCTAGAGGAAGGGGTGGGGGAGGGGGAAGATGGGGGGGGGGGGGGGGGTGCCGATGAGGACAGAGGGCTGTTTTGTACTCTAAACTTGCCCATCGATCAGGGCCTTAGCAGGGAGTCCAGCTCAGTAGTGTGTGTGTGTGTGTGTGTGTGTGTGTGTGTGTGTGTGTGTTTGAGTGTGTGAAAGCGCCCGCTGTCCCTGTGAGTGGGTAAGCTGTGAAGATACATAAACACACACACATAAACACACACACACCACACCGCGTTCTCTTTTCCTATACAATATCCCACAGGTTTAAGAGCGAGCCATGTGGTTTTGTGTGAAAAGGTGATTTGGTGCGGGTGGGGGGTAAATCCATTTAAAAGCCGAGGGTGCAGCAGGAATCATTACAACAGAATAGAATAGAATAGAATAGAATAGAATAGAATAGGGGAGTTCAAGGGTACTACATGGGCATCTTAGCTGTATCTGTCCAGCGTCCCAGTCCTGTTAGTCATCTAATTCTATGCTCATCTATTTATGCAATTATGCATTAGTTTTACAGACCCATCATCTAAACTCTTCAACAGACCAATAATATTTTCCTATATGGACTAAGGGCTTTTTATTTCAATTCTTGGCACATTCAGCTAAACATGCTTAACCCAAGCCCCACCTATGACACTGTGTAAAAATGTGCGAGGTACAATATTCGGGCTATGACAGCCCTGCGTAATGACAATGATTCCACATAATGGCTTCACAATTATCTCCAAGGGGTCACGGAGCGCTGAGAAGAGCAAGAACACATTAAAGAGAATCACATTAAAACGCTTGTAGCTAGCAGTTAGCCAGGGGAGAGAGACTAGCTTCAAACAAATTCATTATTTAGCTGAGAATGGCTACGGAAGGGGGCACAGTAGGGGATGGAAATCATTGGAAAGCAAACAGTGGTGCTGCAAGGGTATGTGAGGATAGGCACAGCAATTAGATGCTCGGAATACAGAGCTTGCTGCTTGCACCAATACACTGTTAGTGGGTGTTCATTACCATGTGCATGTGTTTGCGCACTCAAATTAAGTGAGGCAAACAAATACCCAAGAAGGCTTGGGTAAAAAAAATATGCCCGTTCATAGCCATGTACATGCACGTGCACAAACACACACCTAATCCCAGCGAATCACAACCACAAATACTCCCCCACATGACCCGTGCTCTCTGGCCAAGAGCGGTGGGCAACGGTGGCTTTGCGGACCCTCAAGTAGCCGGGGCCATCCTGGCTCCAGACCTCCAGACAACAAGCCCCCCCCCCCAGCTGTAAATCTAGCCAGCAGCGAGCACAGCCACAGGGTGTGACAGCTTGGGACGCAGCCCTGACAGATACAAATTCCCCCGTCCTGCTATGAATTATTTAAACCTCTCTGAGAGGGGAGGGAAAGGCAGAGAGGGGAGGGAAGAGGGAAGAGAGAAAGAGAGAGAGAGAGAGAGAGAGAGAGAGTGGGATCTGTAGGTAAGAGAAAGTGTTGCAGCGCAGATGGGCAGGCTAAAAATGGCACAAGGGGAGAGAGCTGAGGGATGCGGAGGGAGGTGGAGGAAGGCTTGTGTGAGGGATGCCCAAAGCCCGGGTAAAACCAGATGACTCGGCATTCCGTTGTTCGCTTTAGTGCCATCAGTGTAAATTGTTGTGCAGTAAGTGAAAAGCAGCGGCTTTAAAATGTCGCAAACGGTGGTTAACCAATGCCCTACTGGCACCGGAGACTCGGTAGCCTCTTCTGGGCTAACATCAGAGGAGAATTATGATGTTGAGGTGCTGTCAAAAAAAAAGGGTCCACTCTGCTAGTTTGAGTCCATGGGGAGGTATGTACAGTAGCAATTCCCTTTATCCCCTTACAGCCAAATAGAAGCAATTTCACAAGTGCCCCAGTTAAGTTCAGACAAGTTTCTCAAGGGGAAGCTCTCTCAGACAGAGAGGGATTTAAGATAGCTTAACTCTCAATAACCATATTGGAGTTTTTTTTCTTCTCTTTTCTATATCCCCAAGTCTGCATTGAGGTCATTGGTAGCTGTAGTGCCAATGATGGTCTTACAGCGAGAGTATATTGCCGATGAGACATACAGTAGCAACATTAGAGTGTGACTGAATGCTTATGGGCAGCATCACCCAAATGTTTAGCTGCTGCCAAGTCTTTACTCACCAACAAACAAGGTAACAACGGTGACTGAGGATAACACAGGCGACTCATCTCAGGTCATAAAAAATTAATGGACTTCTAGTGACTGATTGTATGTGTTGGTTGCAGTGGGAGTGCTTGGTAAGGCCACAGTCACTACCATGCTGTCATTACTATTATAGCACAGAAGCATTTGTAAAATATGTAAAAGGTGGGGACCTTTGTTTCAACTCTCTCTGTCCCATCTCTCCTGTATCTCTTCATTGTAAACTATTCAATAAAGCAGATATGCCATAAAACTTTAAAAACAAGAAAGAATATTTGGTTATACATCATATTTGAGTGAAAAATAGGGTGGGAGAGAGAAAGAGAGGAGGAGAAAGACCGACTGACCTCTTGTCTACACCTTCTCCTCATCTTCTCTTCCCCAGATCCCTCAATCACCAGCCTCTGAGTTCTGCCAGCAAGCCAGCTTGAAGAAAGAAGGGTTAGCCCCGGGGCTTAGGGTCCCATTTGGAGAGGCGCTGATCTGGGCTTTTAGTCCAGCCAGCTCAGCCTCCATCCAGCCTGAGTGAAAGGGATAATCATGGAGCTTTGGATCTCCAGTACTCCCAAGGCCCTTTGCATGGCTCACTGTCTACCCAGGCACATCACACCGATCCTAGGCATGGAGCTGGCCGGAGCCCGGCTAATGATAGGAAGGAATCTTGGCGAAGAGTGATGAAGCCATTAAATGAAGCCGCGGGGAAGAGGGAGATTGAGGTGAGCGTAACGCAGGCCTTGTAATTTGTAAACGCGCATATCAGTGACAAGGGAACAAGGGTAAGGTTGAAACCCATAAGCCTGTTCGACTGTGACAGGCCAGTGAATACTTAATGGAGTTCCCAGGTAAGGCTTTACTTTGGCTACCTGAAAGTGCTTTATGGTAAGCAAAAATGCAAATATGTGAATAATCCGCTGGAGGATATTTTATAATCTGCAGCACAGGTGAAGGCAGTGAGGGCCTCAGTTGACTTTTTCCCCTTTACCCACCAAGTGTGACACCGAGTTCGCCTTTGGCACCATCCATTAAACCACCACAAAGGATGTGGTAATCATGAAAGAATGCATTACCATCATAAATGGAATATCAAAAGATGATTGAGACTCATCTTCAATAGAATACACATATCAAAAGAGTAGTCTAACCATGTAGGTACAACTAAAGTGCCAGTGCCAGAGGCATTACTAGGTGAGGTCATTTGAAAGGCGTGTGTGTGTGTGTGTGTGTGTGTGTGTGTGTGTGTGTGTGTGTGTGTGTGTGTGTGTGTGAGTGAATGTAGGAATGGAAGTCAACCCTTTATGTTCACTTTTCCACCATGCTGCCCATGATAGAGGGCTCCAAAGGTAATGCGGCAGAGATGAGAGGTTACCGTAACTGTTGATGAAGTCATCACCCACAACACTTCAAACAGGAGGAAGGGTAGAAAGAAAGAAAGAAAGAAAGAAAGAAAGAAAGAAAAAAAGAAAGAACATACTGGCTGTCCTGCTGTGCGTCAAGTCTTTTCATGTGGTCAGAATGTACATATTAATTATGAGTGGAAAGCCTGAGTACTGTCTTTGCCTTCTGCATATTCTTTTATTAAACAGGAGAGAGTCAAGAAGAGGGAAGGAAAAAGTATGTCTTAGGTCTTAAAATATGAGAATGCATGTGTCCTGCCCAAAAACTAAATCATTAAAAGGTCCTACGTATATTATTTGTAAACATTAATGTATCATTGTCCAATTAATTGTGATAATTGTGATATAACTACAGTAAACAAATGAGACCATGGTGGAGACGATTGGTAGCCTCTGTCTCACACCAGCTGTATTGTTAGTGGTAGTGTTTCTCAAAATGAAGACCACATTTCCCATAAACCCTGTTTATTTCAATTCGGCAGATTTCCCGCCAAATTCCAACTGATGGCTTTTACAATGCAGTGTAGAAGCCGGAAGAGATGGTCTCTTTTGTTTAAGGTAATTATACTAATGTCTAAATAATTAATGTCGTAATTGATGTTGAAATGCTACATATAGCACCTTTAATGTATCATGATAGAGAATAATGTAGTCCATAAAATGACTCAAATGAAAGACAAATTACAGACATACGTGTGCCTAGAAGAATAACTTAAGGTTCCCTCAAAGATTTTGACTCTGATCTGCATCTGGTTTTCCAGGGTTTTCCAAAGTTCACTGGCCACTGGGTAGCCAGGCCTGACCAATCAGATTTTGGCTGGCTGTTATTCTGTCAGCATCCAAAATAAACAGCCTCAGCTCACCACTCTAAAGCATAATCCCAGGGGCGGAGAGGAGTGTACCTGAGCAAGCAGCGGGACAAGGAGCCAAATTGATTCGGAACCACTTCTGAGCTCCAAAATCATCATTTAACCAGTGAGACTGTGCGATAGATTTCTAATTCGGGGCACTGTGCTGTGACGGAGGACGATCCTTTTGTTTCGGGCACATTGAGAGCCAAGCAGCAAAATGGTGGCTGGCTATAGACAGAGAGGAGCTGCGACAGTCCGCTGAGACTTTTTTTACTCCTTTTAACTTCAAGAGGAAAAAAAACAACAGCAAATCCCTTTGCAGAGAGAGAGGAACCACGGTAACCCTCACGGAACAGCGGGGTGTCAATAATGACAGTGAATTTTGGAGGGAAAAGTTGTTAGTGGCTGGGAAAGAAAGCAAAACAAGCTGATCGTTTAGCGCTAATTAACTGCCACCATTAAACCGCAGCTCTGAAAATCAGCTAGAGCAATTAGAGATGATTAAACTAATGACTGGCAACATAGTTAATAAAAACACACAGCCCCATTAGTTTTTGATTTAATGTGTAGTTTGGCTGATGGAAACAAACATTTCTCTGTCGTTTTCCTCATAAACCTCCAGGTAACGATTGGTTAGCTGCTGTAGATTTTGCCTGATGCACAAGAGGTCGAAAAATAAATGAATACCAACATGGCTGCCGCAGGGCCGAGAGCTTATCTAGCGGGAGGATTGGCCTGCTAGGACGTAAACGGGCGGTGCGGCGGTCCGTGTCCCTCTTCCACCTCGCAGTTCGGCTGAGCCTCGGCAGACAGGCTCTTTCATCCGGCACGCCTCTGATAGACAGGCATGGCGTCGGAGGAGCCAAGCTAAACCTTTGTGTCCTCTCAGCCCGGCGGCTTTCCCCACTAGCGCGCCGGTCCCGCGTCTTCCTCACCTGCCGGCCGACCGGTAGTGTCAGTTCCGGCGTGTCACCTTTGGTAAGGGCTCCCCGCAGATTAATCCGTAGCCCCGTCATATGACACTGTTCTCAGGCTTGCCGGTGTTCGGGCGCTAAAAGCATGCATTATTCCACTTCATCTGCCAGTAACCATATCCTCGCAGGTTGGCTGATATATATAGGAGGGGTAAAAAAAGAAAGCAAAGGAATATGCCTACAAGGCCATTCTGGTTGAGAGAGTTTTGCAGTGTCTTCCATACCTTTTTCTCCTCCCTCCCCCCTCCATCTCTCATTGTGTTCGCATCGGGCTTTGTAGGCGAAGTGCTGCTCTTAGCCTTGTGTATGTGTGTGTGTGTGTGTGTGTGTGTGTCTATGCTGGGCGTGGAGGTGTGTGTATTTCACATTGACAGTCATGCTGTCAATGTCGCATCGCCCTGTGTGTTTATCGACATTTTACCACAGAAAACCTGTCACTTTCCTGCACACTACCTCCACACTCCCAACTTTGCCAGCTTGAACATCTGAAAAAAAGGCCATCATGGACTATATCTGTGCCTGTGTGTGTGTGTGTGCATGTGTGTGTGTGTGTGTGCACAGGCATTTGAAAAAGGAAAAGGCTGACTTCCTAGCAATTTCCCCACTCTGAGTGACAGGCTGAAGTCTACTTGGGTTGACCTGTTTTGAGGAGGACATCATTACCACAGCACTACAGGGTGCCAGGTAGGATGGTGCAAAAAAATAGAACTTGGATGGGGAAAAATGGAGGGAGGAAAAAAAGAATTTGGCCAGAGAGTAGTTTTGTAGGGAAGCAAGTGACAAAAAGTGAGTCAGAGAGAGAAAGAGAGTGAGAGAGAGAGAGAGAGACAGAGCGCTCGAGTTCACCCCCTCGGTTCAGAGCTTTCTGCTTTAAAACATCCCCGAGACCATCTGATCCTCTCTCGTTACCATATAAGGCTGAGGCAGCAAAATGTAAACGCATTGAAATGAGCAAAAAAATATTAACACGCTCAATATCCATTAGTCCAAATAGCCCTAGAGAACTGAAAAAGTGCTTATCTTTAAATAAGCCGGCAGAAGTCAAATAACTGTGACAGGCAATTTACTGATCGTAATAATGCGAGAGTGAAACATGACACTGTAAATGTAATGGCTGTGCGACGTCCGAAATTGACGAATCTATTTATATCCGCGGCCGCCTTTGGAGGACGACTCTTTTCGGACCAGTGTCCTGTTACGCCAAGAACAAGAACATGTCAATAAGATGGGTTTGGCTGGTGGAAGCCATTGATCCGAAGCAGGGGAGAGGAAATGAGAGAGAGAGAGAGAGAGAGAGAGAGAGGCTGTACAGAACAAAAGGCAAGAGACCAGACAGAAAGTGAGAGATGGGGAGCGTCTAAGGTGGAAATCACTAACAGTTTTCAGAGACACCCCGATCAGTCTGAAAAGAGCGATTCGTCCTGGCACACCGCCGGCGTGAGTCCGGTCGCCGCCACCGCCGCTTTCCCCGGTGCGCCAGTCGTAGGCAGCTGGCCGGTTCCTTCTCTAGCCATTGATTACCGAATAGGCCCTCGACACGGCGTTAGGTAAACGACTCCACAAAGGCGCCGTCTGACACCAGCCAGCCAATCGCACCCCGGCAGAGAGGAAAAACAATGATATCTGTTTAGATTTTTCTCGCCGCGGTGTAAACACCCACAAACAAAACAGCCGTAAAAAGTAATCGGTCATATTCGCAGTGGAGCCGATCGTAGATGGAGGACTCTTGTTAATTGGTGTGTTTGCCCACAGCAGATGGCACTAGCAATGTAGCTCGCTGGCCTAATGCCTGGTGGAGGAGTGTGTGTGTGTGTGTGTGTGTGTGTTGTGAGGAGCCAATTGTTCTCATTCTACAGACGCAAGCTTGCGAGAGACAATGCTAGAGGCGATAATCAAACATGCATGCGCACGCGTCTACGTGCACACGCTTCACACCTCAATTCACAAAATATGCACATAACAAAAGGAAATATGCATATTCACACACATGCACCACATTTTGTTTTTTTTCTACTCTTCTCACTCCTTTTGTTTCATCGCTGAATATTTGCTTCCTCTGTGGTGTGTCAATACGCAGAAGGAAACATGTGATGTTTAGAATTCTGATGCCAGACGACCCCTGCTGAGAGGTTTCAGTTAACTCTTTGAACTAACCTTCAAAAAGTCTGCAAAAGCCATTCACATTTTGACTTCATGGACACACACACACGCCGACGCCGTCTGCCCATTAGCAGAAACAAGCTACCTGACCCGATGGTGCATATGCGCGTGTGTGTGGCTGCACGTGTCTCATCCCTCTTGTTGTGACTCAGCGTTTACACAAGCACATCCTTGTCGGGCTCGGCTGCCCACTTGCACAAACACATCCTTAAATCACCATCGCCCCCCTCCCTCGAGGCGACCAGACTGAATTTGTAATGCTTCCTCTCTCCATATTAGATTAATATGATTTAACCCACTCGCCCCAAAACTCACTGACTCACCCTGTCTAATTAATGTAGGTGAGGCGCCAACTGTGAATCATTCTGGAGCGAACCGTTTCCCTTGCTTCAGGAGCCGGTAAGAAGATAAAAAAAACAAAACTCAAAAAACACGACCACCCTCCCACCTTGGGACTATCACGACGACTCAATTGGAGTGAGCGAGGAAGGAAATTAAAAAGTGTTTGGATATAAACATGAGGAGAGGAAAAAAAAAAACTGTTTACACATTCCCCCCAAAGGCATTCAGATTTTTAACTTAGTCGGAGAGATGTGACTCAATTTCATTTGTGTGCCGCAGAAAAAGCTCCTATTTCCAATTTTGTTCTGTCATGAATATGTTTTCATGACTCCGGGAACCAAGCAAACTGATAACGCGCTGTAAAAATGCTGCAAAAATAAAAATGGATGATTGACGCATATATGTTTTGTGATTTTCAATCAGGGAGATGTTGCAGGTTTTTTTGGCAGATACAAGGTTCCTGCAGGACGGCGGCAATATGCGAGACCTGAGGCTGTGTCTGGCTGGGAAAAGTTTTCACCCCCCCCCCCCCCCCCACTCCCCCCACTCCCACACACACACACCCTCCATCTCTAAGCCCCTTGGCAAAGCAGTTAGACAAGCATGTGTAGCCCTAATTGATTCCCTTGCCATAGGGTGACAGCAGGATATTGGGTCACGCGTGGCCAAACATTGTCTATGTAACGCTATGTGATCATGTGTACACACACACACACACACACACACACACACACACACACACACACACACACACACACACACACACAAACAAACAAACAAACAAGCACACACAGCATATCACATGGCACTTCTTACGATGAGCGTCCCAAAAAAATCATCGTCCTCCAAGCTAACGAGCACAAAGAGGACTTAATGCCAATAAGCAAATTGCTGCCTCAGTGTGTCTGTCTGCGTGTGTTTCTGTGTATGCACGCAAACACAATTGGCTCGTGCAATATCCCTGCAATGCAATCTGTCAGTTCTCTCATGGCGGCGGGCCCGGCAATTTTATAGGATGGCAGGGGGTCTCAGTTGCGGGAACACTCTTAAAAGAAAAGGGTACCAGAAAATGCTTCTTTAAGCTTGAATAATAGAGGAACTCTTGTTAGTGCTATAAAGAATCCTTTAAGAGCGGTTCTCTGGCACCATGCTCTACATAGGAACTTTATGGTGTTGTAAATAGAGATGCACCGATCGATCGGCTGGTGACCGGAATCGGCCGGTTTTCAGTCTCATATATCCGATTCTGTGCCGGTCAAACTTAAGACAACGGTAAAAACTCCGCTGTAATTAAGCAATATTACACTCGAGGGTGTGCGTTACCGTGATGCTTACGGACCTCGGCGCAAGCGCCTCGGTCCTGACCGCATCACTGTCGTGCCAATAATGACGGTAACGCACACCCTCGAGTGTAATATTGCGATTATACAACAGTTACCAACAAAATAAAAGATACAAACAAAATGTATTCATATTGTGGGGCAATTCGCTCTCAAAATAAAAAACGTTTTGCTAGTGTTATCTCCGTTTCCCTGGAAATACATGGGGTCTGACTAATAACTGGAAAACAATCAGTCACGTCAGTAGACTCCTATGTAATGGAACCTAGTTTACTACTCCAGCAAGTAGGCGGAGCCTTAGTAACGACCTAGCAACAGAGACGATTTCTAGTCCCTGTTGAGTCAACCAGCCAACTTCAGCTAATGCTTTCTAGAGATCGCGGGATTTCCCAAACTGAATAAATACCACACATATAAACACAAAACTGCCTTGCTAGCTCAATCTTGTTGTAACTAAGATATCTGCTGAAAAAAATAATTTTTCCATGGACAGATTTAGCTACTATGTCCGCGAACTTCACATGTATTTTCAAGCTAGTAGCGCCATGTCACAGACTCACCGGCACAGCTGATGGATGGCAGAGCGTCTGGTAACATCAAGGCTGAACAGAGTTAGCGTAGCGTTATATTTAAATATATTGTATGATAATATGGCGGAGTAATATTTAGTGATGAGCACGGCTAGGTGTGCTGTCATGCTGATTTGATCACGTTCTAAATGTCTAGTTGACCAATCAGATTGCTTGGTCGGAACTACCTGTTGTATAATAGTCCATAATAGTAATAGTCCGTGTGTTGTTATATAGATCTGTTGCACCTGTTTTCTTTCGGGAAAGTATAAAGTGGGATATACTGCAATTCATTTTCATTTGGATTTTATTTGTTCAAAAAAGCTCTGTTCAGCAACCTGGAGCACTTTTTTATTTTGAGATTTGTTTGAGTGAGAGTGAGAGAAGGTCCTGTAACCTGGTGCATATTTGGAGAAAAAGTTATTAATAGTCAATGTTTTATTATGAACATACAATTGAATTTTAATTTTCCATTAAAGAAAAGTTACAAAAATGTTTGTGTGTGCTGTCAATTATAGTTCTTAGAAAGAAAATCGGAATCGGCCAAAATCGGAATCGGCAGGTCAGACTTTTAAAAAATCGGAAATCGGAATCGGCCAAGAAAATTGCAATCGGTGCATCTCTAGTTGTAAAGAACCCTTTGACATGAGATAAGGCCAATGGATTTTAGGGGTCTAAGAGAAAGCTAATAAACCATCATTAGTGTGGGTAAATATAATAGTAAATATAATTTTGAAAATCTAACATGTTTGTGCAGTAAATAGGTCTTGGATAAACCATGGAGGGACACTTTGAAATATTTGAGATATTTGAATGATAAAATTCAAAACAGCAGTCAACTGACAACAGGATTAGAAGAGCTTCTAAAGAACCACACTGGGGTATTTATTCTGAATTACATATATGTATTATTTTAACTAATGATGGCACGATATATTGAAATTTGATATATCACAGTACAAAAATGTGACAATACGTATCGTGGGGCAGAAAAATGAATCCCGATATTAGCTCCATTTTATTTGCTGTAGTAATCACAAATGAGACGGCTTGACCAACACAATTTCACAAGCTCTCCATCCAGATTATATAATTTGCGCTTTGTAATGACATTTTAAAATTGTTGTTTACATTCTAGCAAGCCAATGCCATTGCTTGAAAGATGTGTGGCTCAGAAATGAACATAAATTATGCACATCGTCCCATCCCTAATTCTAACCAATCAGAGTGTTCTTTGAATGAGTATGGTTCATATAGAACCAAAAGAACCAAAGAACCCTTGAAAAACCCCTTTTTTTCTGTGTGAATGCTTGAGTATAGCGGCTGGTCCACTAGACCGAGCTATTCACTCAGCTATTCCAGCAGTGTTATTGCGTTACACATGAACACAAATTATGAAAAACAGCATAAAACATTTTGCTGCAGCTGGTATGGGCTGTTTTTAAAAAGGGGTTTTGTTGTGTATGAAGAGCTGCTCTCTACTGTGCCATTGTGTTTCTTATTCACCCTGAGGGCATGGAAATGCTACCTCGCCTGTCTGTATGTGTCATTGTTTTGATGTACAACTGTGATTTTTTTTTTTTTTTTTCTGTTGAATAATAACCACTGTAGCACAATGATTATAATGTCGGCATGGAACTTCAAGACGCTATAATGATACGCCTACAGGCATACATTTTCTACCAGGGAAGGTAGACGCACACCGAACACATGGATTCCCCAACACCAAACACCCAGGACTGATCACACACACACACACACACACACACACACTTGGATCACTGTGACAGCCTAGAGCACACTGAACCATACCGGTACCTCTGACCCATCGAGGTAGGCTGAGATGTAAAATAGTGATAAAAAATGACACATTGCTCGGAGTTTGGTGTTTTTAAAGCTACAATATTTGATTTAACAAGCCTGTCTGTGTGCTTATCCACCCATCCATCCATCTAGAGATCTAGCTATCTATCAGATGGAAGAGAGGGACAGTAGAAGGACGGGTTACACCATACAGTAGACTTGCCTCCCCTCCTCCTCTCCTCCTCTCCCTCCTCCTCCTAATGCTGACAAATGGACAGAGTGTGCCAGTGGTAGACTAGAGAGGTGCTGAGACACCAGCTAGTCATCCATCTGCTCTATTCCCTCGGTGCTGCCTTCGCCGTGGCAGAGGTCACATACTCGCTGGCTCAACTGCTACTACAAACACACTTTTTTTTTTTTCCCCTGACGCGCACACACTTCCTCTGTAGCTGCTCTCACATCTCTTTTTTTCTCCCTCCCTCCCTCCGGCTTCCTCTCTGCCTTTCTTTTCCTCTGACAATGCTGTTGATGTTCTGTCATTTTCCCTCCCAAACAAACCTCCCCCTGCCTTCCTCTCTGAATTACGCAGGCCGGCCTCCCTCCCACCCGGGCCCATCCTCCAAATATCATCTTGACTTTAGCCTTTTTTTAAACCAACAAGAGCCGGCAGTGCATAATTCAGCACCAAGGACAGCTCACTCAAATACACAAGTCTTGTTCACTACAGTCTGTATAAACTGTTTCCATCAGAGCAAAATTGAAGCTCTAACTATTCAAAATAGCAGAACTGGAAATCAGAATTGCGTTGCCCTGGTCGTAATCTTGTGAGTGACTGGAATTCATAAAATGATGCATATCAGGGCTTTCATTTGAATGATTTTAGTCTAAGACAAATACACACACACACACACACACACACACACAGCTCCCCTTGAATTTCTCTCCACAGTTATTTCAAGCCTAACTACCCCTATAAGTGGCTCGCTTAAAAATAGAAAGATGCATCCATTCTGGCTGTGCGGCGGTCACGTCACGTTCAGGTCACGGATGTATCGTCCACCTGCAGTGTTTAGTTTACAGCACAGATGCAGCAGAGCAGCGACAGCCAGACTAAGTTTGTTTGATGTGTTTTTCCTCAGTGTTTTCTGTTATTTACCTCAGTTATGGGTGAGCCATGCATCAACCGGAAAGTAGGTTTGTTTTAAATATTTTAATTGGTCTCCCCCCTCACATTTTTTTTTGTTTTAGTCAGTGGCTTTAATCAAGAAACTGAACTCCTGGCACAATAAAAAAGGTTCCATTATATATTCGTTCAAAGGCACAGAGCTGACAAGACAGATAACAAACTAGGCTACAGAGCAATCTAACCCAGAGAACCAAAAGGTAGGCTAAAACACAGCCTATTGTCATTCAGCCATTGGTTACTATCAGGAATAAAATTTAGTATGTATTTGAGTATGTATTATTTAAAGAGATCATATAAATGTATTGATTTTCTATTTCTTTACTGCATGTAGATACACCCACGTCAAATTATGTGGATCAAAAACACATCTGTTAAACACAAGTTAAATTAACTGGATGGATGTGAAGACATGACATATTTTGAGCTTGTTTAGGCGTAACACATCCATTTTTTATGTGATATTATAGCCAAGAAACAAACAAAAAAAAGAAAATACAGAAATTAATGCCCAACTTCAGCAGGCACACACACACATACACACAGTCACATAGAACTCACTGAGCCAGCTGCTCCTGAGTGACAAAATAATCAGTGATTAAACACTTCAGAGATGGCGTCCGCTGGAGAATAGATCAGGAAGTGTACTACACACAGAGACAAGGTTGAGCAAAACATGAGTCACAGCTACAGTACGTGTGTGTGTGTGTGTGTGCGGCCATGCATGTGTGCACTACTGTAGGTCTATGCAAACCCCTAAATCTCTGGGACAGGATGAGTTGAGTGGGAACAAAAGGGGACGGGGGGTCAGATTACTTACTTTATATTCCTTTTACATTTCACATTAACAATTTAGCCTTTTAGCTGACATTCCTAATCAGAAGCAAGAGTGTGTCATAAATGGCTGATAGGCAAAGTTTAGTGGCCGGCTGCTTAAACATCCATTTCATTCCGGTTTCATTATCACCTGTTTGAAAAGGAAAGGGAAATGGCTTAATGGAGAGGAGGTTCAAATCCTTATTCTAGCATATTCAATGTTTAGGCTGACAAATGCACACACACTAGTGCATTCAAGAGTGAACACATGTGCGCACATACTAATGCATTCATCCAGGAATGAACACGTGCACACACACACACACTTACATAAAATAACACACATACACACACAGCGACCGGGGAAAGCACTTCATGTTTACTGCTTGAATAGGTTTAGATAAATGACCTGGTGTTAGTGACTTCTTTGCCCTTAACGGATCATTGTTCTTAGGAGTCCATGGCAGGCGGAATCAGTTAAGCCCTGGTACATCCTCTCTCCATGAGATTACAAATAACCTTGAGTTAGAGGCCGCAAAAACAAACAACTTTAGTTGCATATTTCGCTCTCGGTTTCCCTGGGTTTGCTGTGAGTGGTTGGAGGTTTTATTAGTATTCCGTGCGAGGAGGGAAAGAGCTGGAAAGTATTGACGGCTGGAGAATGCAAAATGGCTTCCTCTCACTAGTGCGCCCACACACACGCATTTGGCCTCTATCTCTCCCTCTATCCTTCTCTTTCCCTCTCTCTCTCTCTCACACACAAACTTGTAGTGGACCTCTCATTTGCTCTCTGACAGGGTAATTGACATGCAAGCGGCGGCTCACCTTAGCCTCCAACATGCAAAGCCAAAAAAAGCCGGTGCAGAAAGCGCCGCCCGCCCCCCCCCCCCGGGCCCCCGAGTCATCCTGCATCACGTGACTTGTCCCTATCAATTAGGGAACTTGTTTTCCATGTCCGAGGGCAAGGGCGGGACTCATTTGGGAAGCGCGCAGCACCAGGGAGAACATGTTTTTCGGGTGTAGGGACTCGCTGCACGCCAGCCTCTCTCCGTCACTAAGGCGGGGACACACTCTGCAGGGAACTTTACTACTCCTGAGAGGTGGCTTGTTTTTTTTCTTTTTTACAGCTAGCAAACAAGTTTTCCAGCATCTCGCGGCTGTAGGAATCAAAACAAGCCACAAAAAGGCTCTAGGGCTGTGATTATAGTGAGCTACAAAATAACCGCTGGCAAAACAAATACTGCGAATGTAGCGGTGCTGTCTTTGAGAAGTAGCTGAGCAAAAAATTACTGGATATTCAATATCAGCAGCTAAATCTATGTTGTCAGTGAGCTGAACGCGCCCGACAGAGAAACGCAAGCTGAAAGGGTATTTATGAGCAGAAACAGTGTTTGATTTAAAGCCTGCCTGAATCGATGCACACGAGTCAGACATCTCAGATCCACAATGCCTTCGAACTTCAAACACAATGGCACATCAATGATCGGGAAAAGGCGGCTTCTATTTTTCTGGAGCGAGCAAACGCAATAGATCGTCTCGAGTTATCACCGAGGCACAAAAATGCAGCCCAAAAAAATGCACTTGGCGTGCAGGAGGATGCATTCATCCATAATGCAACGTCTCCCGATATGAGCTGCCATTCAGAGAGAAACATCCACCCCACCTGCTAAAATGGACACCAACATCGCATTTATAAAAAAGCACAAACACGCCTGATCATTACAGGTAGCCGGGCATCCATCCGCCCACCTACTCCCACCTTCCTTCCTATAACTTCCGTCCCCCCCCCCCCCTCCCGCCTTCTCTCCTCCTTGTTCAACGTGGCATCAACACACGAGGCTACCATGGCAGCACAGTACAGGGGCGGGCCTGGCGCCTGATTCATCTATTTTTAACCTGGAGAGAAGTGGTACGATGGCGAGAGGGAAGCAGGGGCCTACAGGGTGAGGGAGGGAGGGATGAAAGGCAGCCTGGCATGGAGTGGGATGGAGGGAGGCTGGAGGGAGGATGGAGGGAGGGGGGTAGCCTGGAGTGGCAGAGGAAGGCTTCATGGGAAAGGAGGGTTCAGGACATTTTCAGAGTGAGTGGGCTGAGAGTGTAAAAAAAAACAAATAAAAAACACCTTAAGTGTAGCTCCATAGCTACCTGCCTACTATAGCTCCAACTTGGATCAAAAACCCCTCAAAGAGACTCATAGCTGAGCATATAGAGGGATGGAAACACAGCCGAGTCCAAAATGAGAGAAGCTGGACCAACAAACTATAATCGCCGCACAGCCTCTTAATATGCATCATGTGTTTTACGGGGGGTCGTGCCTCTCGGTGTTTGTGATGTATGGGAAATGTCACTGGTGTCAACAGGATCGTATTCATGCGCGCGATAATGGGGATAACAGTCCCTAGTGGCTATAACATTAGATTACAACCCCACCAACCTCCAAACTGAGCACTAATCAAACACACACACACACACACACACACATACACACAACCTCCTCATCTGTCACCCGTCACAACGGCACATCATCAGCAAATGACGGACCAGATAAGTGACGGGTGATTAGCATGGTTTACCCCCCATTGGCTATGGCTGCCGTGGGCGGGGGGTGGGGGAGAAGGGTTTGGATGGGGGGTTGTTGGGGTTGACGAGATGCGAGCGACGTTGCGGGACATTACTTACACAGGCCTGACATGAGAAGAGACAGGGGCCATTAATATAACTCCTTGAGGCCGTTTACATGGGGGACTGCATGGGCTGGGCTGACAAAGTCTCTTTCATTCTCTTCTCACCATGCCCTGCAATCAATTTGGTCCACTTAAAATCCTGTTGAGCGTGGGGATCATTATTTAACCCCGAAAATAACATTGCATCACAATTTGCCTTGTCTTGCTGGCCCATTGTGATCAGTGTTGGGGAAAGTGAACATATGTGATCAGTGTTGGGGAAAGTGAACATATATCGCAGTCGCTTCTGTTGTTGTTTGCCAGTTTTGTGCGCTGACGGAACGGAGACATTCTTCTGTAATTAACAGCCTGAGGTATCTAACTCTTTCAACTCTCTCAACTCTCCGTCTCTGTGTGTACTGTAACTCGGTTCAGATAAGTGGAATGTGAACGTCGGTGCTCTTCCCTTTCGCGAACGTCGCCTTATCGCGCCGCGCCGCCGAGGCCTCCCTATTGTTTATCTCTCGCGCCGGTAATGGGACAGAGTAATTTCTCATTTGTAACAATATCAAAAAGCAATTACAAGTCTGTGACTAAAAGCCACTGAACAATGTCCACCATCAATCACCGGAGAGGAAAAGGCACAGAGCACGGGAGACATTTCAACCCGTTTATTTCCCCCGTCTCTTTGTCTGGTATTTGTGCTCAGCTGAACTTGGCCCGGCTTTATGCCTGCTTGGTCGCCACCGTGAAAGGGCAAAAACCTGTTGCGGATAGGCAGATAATTATTGGTCTTATTTACCGACTTAAAATGTCAGTATCGCAACTTTGGCATCCGAATTTGGGGGTTTGTTTGAGATGGGGTTATATCTGTTTACATCAAGCTTGTCTCATTATACGCACATTTCCCGGGACATGAGTGAAGGGCGCACCCTTTTGTACCTCGTCTCACTAACAAAGCATACGAAAAGCGCTCCAAAACACTCAAATTTCACATTTCCATGTCGACTTCTCAGTATGGAGACAGTGTAATGCCACAGCATTTTCCTGAGGTGTCATTTTCAAATTGCTATTGACTTTTCTTTCACCCTCACGTAGCCCAAATGAATCAAGTCTCGGCGAGATCTGAATATTAAATTAATGTCTGATGTCAGAGATTGATCGTTGTTCAGAGCGCCGCCTCAGGCAAGTATTGACACCTGTGGAATGAATGGCTCATATTAGCTGAGGTTGTACATGGCGTTAACCCCTCCATGACTCACACACAACGGCACGCTGTATCTTCACGCTCCTATTCACGCTTTGCCTCCACGCCAGGTTGTTTTTCTAACCTGCGAACGCTTTGTTTCCCAAGCACTATTGACCGAAGGCTATTCCTGAACCGATCTTTAAGGCAGTACACTGTGAAGAGAGCGCCCACTGTCTCTCTCAATCCATCCGCCATGTCTGTCTTTGACACTTTGTCAGCCTTGGGCGCGTTATTGACAACCTATTTTCCTCTTCTCTCACAAACACACACACAGGCAGGCTAAAAAGCCACAAACACATTTCACCGATCAACCGCGCGATCCCCGCGGACACCCTCCGCTGTTCTTGATGAACCTGACCTGCAGGGGAATGTGTTTGTGTTGTGGAGGTGACACTCCCTGCGTGTCCCTTTAGAATTCCAGGCGAGTACAGTACACAGCGGGCAACGAGGCCGGGAGAAAGAAAAGGGAGGGAGAATGTGAAAATAAGCGAGAGAGAGAGAGAGAGAGAGAGGGAAGGAGAATACATGAAGAGGATGAAATCATGGAAGGGTTGGGCAAAAGGGGGGGCAATCGAAGAGACACACACAGAGAGAAAGAGAGAGGAAAGGAGAGAGAGAGAGAGACTGGGAGAATAAGGGAGGCTTGGCCTTGGGGAATTCTGCATTAGAGAGGACAGGGCAGGAGTGTGTCTAGTGTCAGCAGCAGTGCTTTATGCCATTAGTGACGGTCAAAAGGTGACATCACCGAACACAAGGCCCTCGGTGCCCCGGAGTGGCCTGGAGGAAGGTCAGCTCCACACACACACACACACACACACACACACGCAAAACACACATATGAAATCACGCCGGTATACGCTGTCAATTTCTAGCCTTCTCTCTCTCACATGCACACACCTTGGTCAAAGAAAAGGACAGGGTTTCTGCATGCAGTGTTAGGAGCTGCTGCCTGCTCTATACTGTCAGTATACTGCAGTGATGACTATTTGATGAGATTTGATGCCGGTGTATGGTGAGCTTTATCTGAACAGGCAAGAGCACCCATGCATTTTAATGTCCTGTCTCTTTCTCACTACTTTGCGGTTGTATCTCTCTCACTCCCTCTCTCACTCCCTCTCCCTCTCTGGCTTAGTTTTTCCATTTCTCTATTGAACAAGCAAAGACAGAAGGATTATGCTGATAAATTCAACAAAGGCAGGCTGAAAGACTGAGTCAGAGGACACAGGAGTGAGCGAGTGAGTGTGTGTGTGTGTGTGTGAGTGTATTTGTTCTAGTGTGAGGTGTGTCTCCGCGCTTGTACCTGTCTGCATGTGTGTGTGTGTGTGTGTGTTTGCATTCGCGGGTATGCGTCCCTCCGTATATGACTCTGCACACATGCGCATTCCCTTTTCCTTTGAAGTCTTTGGCATAATCACATGACGTTATTTCCCAACGCAGCAGCACCTGTGGGAGACCGAGTCGACGAACTTGACCGACTTAAAGTTAGAGATGTAAAGCTGTAAAAACAACGCGCCGTTTGTTGTCATTTCACCGCCTCTGAAGGCAAGTGTGTCATCTGACAAGGCAGAATCTCCAAAAAAAAATCTTGGTACCGGAGCCACCGACATTTTGATGTCGACGAAGTTCTCTCCCCAGGAACTTCCCTCCACACGGCGGGGTGGAGAGAGGTGGATGGAAATAGATAGAAGGGAGAATACATGTGCCTACAACTTCTCTTGAATGTTTTTGTGTGTGTGTGTTTGTGTGTGTGTGTGTGTGGTTGTGGGGGGTTTGTTCTGTCTATCATTCCACGTCTCTATTGTTCCTTCTGATCTCTTGCTTTGTGTCTCCTCACCTGCACCTCTCTCTCTTTCCACCAGTCTCCCTCTAAAATGCTTTTGCTCTCTGGCTTTCGTCTTTGTTTTGGTGTCTGTATCTGTATGGTCTATATGTTTTCCATATGGGCTGTAAAAACTGGCCTTGAGCTCCCTTTAATTGGTGCAATAATATATATATATATATATATATTTTTTAAGCAGTAATCCACAAGATATTCCTTTTTTTATTTTGGGAAGCCTTTCACCCGATGCATGCTGGGATAGGCTCCAGCTAACCCTAACGCCGAATAGGAATAAGCGGATAAAGAATGAATGAATGATGCTCTTCGGTGCTCGGCCCTTATTGCTGTGGTGTCTCTGCACTGCTCTTCCCAGAGACCTGTCAATCAAACAGTGTGGGCGGGACTGTGACATCTTGTTCCTTGGATCTTCTGTTGATGCAGTTTGAGTTTCTGTAGGTGGCGCTCTGTTCTTTGTCTGTTCAGCCATGGTGGCTATCGCTGTTCATGCTAACTACCCAGTTCTTCTTCTAGCCCAGTGGTTCTCAACGTGGGGTCCGGAGACCACCAGGGGTCCTTGAGGGGGTTCCAGGGGGTTCCCAGTAAATTGTTGAATTGTTAAACTTCACCATTATTTCATGTACAAGAAGTTAACACAATTAGAGAATGTGGAAGATTGACTGTTTTGATTATAGTTTCACTGTTATCTCTCGACCTACAATACAGATAGTCATGGAATTATAGACAAAATCATATCTCACAATAAAAATAGTCTCAGATTTGGGTTTGAGTGACAGAATCTCATTAAATGGGGGTCCGTGGCCCTAATGTGGACTAAATTAGGGGTCCTCGATATGAAAAAGGTTGAGAATTACTGTTCTAGCCTACCAGACACCGGGTGTTTAGAGCAGCAAATGTGAAAGCTTTCATTAACTGGCTATAGGTTGAATTACTATTGTGTTCTATCACTTGGGTGATAGAGAGTATCAGAATTTACTAACATTTATTTATATGAAAATGTCATGGATTATTACTTTTAACTTCAACTCTTTCTCTCCCTCCCTCTCTCTCTCTCTAAGCCTCTCTCTTTTTCTCTCTCGCTCTCTAGCCACTTGCTTACCATTCCCAGCATGCCAAATCTAAACTCAAGCATGGATGTTAGTACTGTAGGTTCACGGGTCAACAAACACACTTCAAACACACTGAGAGGGGACCGGCAGCCAATTGACTCCGCCGAACAGGAGACCGCTGTCTCTCTCTTCTCCCTTCCCCCCCCCCGGGGACTCGCACAATGTTTTTATGGCTTCCTCAACAGCCCATGGTACCAAAAATGGAAGCGACAGAAAATAGCAGAGCAGCACGCCAACATTTTTCACAGGGAGCAGGAGCTGGAAATTAAATGCCTGTGTTTGTGTGTATAGCTATGCGTGTTTTTATGTGCATTTGGTAGCACGAGAATACCAATGCATTTTTTGTTTTGTTTTCATGCGTGTGTGTCTGTCCATGTTGGCGTGGCGGCACGACAATACCTTCACTTTTGTGTGGGTTGATGCACACATTTTTGTATGTATGTGTGTGTGTGTGTGTGTGTGTGTGTGTACTCGTGCCTCTGCAGCAGAACAAAACTGATATCGGTGTGTTAAATAAGTGGTGGTGTTCATTTGTAGCAGCTCATTACTGTTCCCCCCCGCCCTCGCTATCTGTCACCCTGGCCTGGGGACCGCTGCACCGCCAGGACATTCCTACAGAATCCTATCCCGGGATCTGTGTGATCAATATGCAGCGGCCACTTTTTTAATTGTGCTATTCATCCTCTCCGCATGCTCTCTACATCCCCATTTCCTACTTCGCCACCACGATTATCCCTCTCTATTGTCGCGGCCATTCTCTCTTTGTTTCTCCTGATTTCCTTGCTTAAATAATCATCCCCACGGTGCAATATCAATGCAAGCACAAAAACAACCGCGCACGCACACACACTGCCCTCCACTGCCCAGCCAATAACGAACAGTCTCATTTGGGCCCATTATTTATAATTTACTACCTGTTTGCCGGGCGTGCCTGGGCATCCTGCTGCCACCTAATTGCATCCGAGGCTGATTGTCATGCACAAATAAAGCCTCTCAGGAACTATTATGAGGCTTAGACACTGCATTAAAAGAGGCTTCAGAGAACCTGTTTGTAAAATAGGGAACATCGGAAAAAGTGGGGGAGGGTGGGTGCTGTGGGAGAGGCGGCGGGTCTGAGGGTCAGCGACACCGTTGAGGTGAAGAGGTGAACTCCATTAAGTTCGGTTTGACCTGGGGTCAGAGCCTACTGATTAGAATTCAGGAGGGGGCGCAGGCCTCTTCCTTCCCAGTCTAATGAGTTGAAAATTGAACTAAATAATTTAGAAAAGGGGACTCTAACACAGAGGTTTGTTTCCATTCAAGACTGGAAAGGTCGCTTTCAAATAGAAATCCTTTACAAATGTCTGATTATGTGCTTAACATTGTAATTAGACATTGTTCAAACCAAATCCATTCATTACTCTGACAACAATGTGATCTGATTGATTTTGTTACTTTTGTGTTAGTTTGCCACTCTAATCTATTGTATTCTGCGTCAAAGTAATCCAATTAACTTTTAAGAAATTTAATTAGAGATGGGTGACTATCTTCAGCTACAACTATGAGTAAGTTATGTAATAATATTTGTTTGAAATGATGTTTGTGCCTATAATATTTGCTTTCAAAATACCTTGTTTCCCCTTTAACTAGTTTCTGAGCAATCCGCCAAATTGAACACCTCAAACAGTAGTCTTTGTTTTTGTAATCAGATTACTACAATCACCTGACATACAATCCTTTATTCCCCAAACTCCCGTGTCTACTCAGCACCTGGTATTAGTCCAATGGGGAAAGAAGGAAAGCACTGGGAAGCAAATATGACATGTTTTTTGGAGCAAATCATGACAGGCAATCTGCATTAACTGCTCTATTCCCTTGTGACCAAATGCTACATGTGTGCGTATGTGGTCTTATATTTCTATCTTCATGATGTACTGTATGGAAGGTAAACCGTAAGCAGTGGAGCGACATTATGTATGTACGTGAGGACATGTTTCCCTTTCAAACAGCAGAGAGAGTAATGATCCAAACACTGGATCTAAGGTTTTTTACCAGAGGCGTTTGTGCCTTCAGATGTATTTTGACTGAAATTTGAAGAAAACTAATATACTGTGATATTTATCGCTATCTTCCATGTTTCAAATTATACTATGATATGACTTTTAGATCAGAACACGCAGCTGTGTTGTTTAAGGTTAGAGCTGCAATGTGCAACTTTTTTCACATTAGAATAACAATAAATAAATAGGTTTTATTATACATTATCAGTCTGTGAACCTTTGTGGGCATACCTATGTCTTTATGCCCTTGTTTGCCTGAAATTAGTTTTTCAGTGATGTTGGGGATGTTTTGGGGTGTGTATCATTTGTTGTGGGCGTGGCCAGCAGTGAGCTGGGTTGCGGCTATCAAGGTGAGGCTAGTGGCCACAGCGCAGGGGAGTCATAGCAACAACAACAGTAGTGGAAAGCAATAAGAAAAAAAAAGTGCTGTAGACGAGACCTGGTCAGAAACACAGGTGAACATCAGCATTGCTTTTCCACGCTGGCTTCATCGATGCAGAGGTGAGCAATGTGAGTTGGCTAATAAGCTATAATACTTCAAGTTCCTTACAATTAAGACATACCAGTTCAAGTAGATGTGACTAGGGCTGGGCGATAATTCAATATTATCGTTTATCGTCTTTCAGTGGAATGATATCGTGATGATATGAAGATATTTTAATATCGTGACCCACATTTCTGCTGTCTGAATTGATGATGACAAGCAAATTTTACTTAAAACTCTCATAAAATGAGGTATGGTAGGAATATTATTTGAATATTTCTGTTTAGTTTGACATCACACCTAACATTACCATTCGGTTCAATGAGATGAACATTAATTTGATTATTTAATGTGCATACATGAACCATATCGTGATATATATTGATATCGAGAAAAATCCTTATGATTATCATATTGATTTCAACCATATCGCCCAGCCCTACTTGTGACTGTAATCAAACTATTGTGTATAATGAGTCATTGTAATGTCAAGTTGATGAATATCTGCTTCAATAAGAATTGTTGGTGCTGTTAGGCTAATTACTAGTGCTAACTATGCTAAAGCCAGTTTATGTGCCAGTTTCAACTTGTGAAAGCTACCTGTGCTAATGCTAAGAAGCGTGCTAATGCTAATAGCATGCTAAGTGGTATCAGTGGTATGAGCATGTGCCTTGCTTCTCCTATATTTACCTCTCTCTTTATGTCCAATTGTTGTTGCAGATACCATACAAGCCTGTGTATACATGTCCACATCCCTACCTGTACCTCCGTAGGTACTATATAACAGTGGTTCTCAACATGGGGTTCGGGGACCACTAAGGGTCCTTGAGGGGTCCCCAGCAAATTGATGAATTGTTAAACTTCAGCATTTCATTTACAAGAAGTTAGAGAATGTAGAAGAATGACTATTTTGATCATAGTTTCACTTTTATCTCTCTACCTACAATACAGATAGCCATGGAATTCTGGACAAAATCATATCTAACAGTAAAAATGTTCTCAGATTTGGGTCCGAGAGGCAAAATCTCATCAAAAAGGGGTCTGTGGCTCTGATGTGGACTAAACTAGGGGTCCTTGATATGAAAAAGGTTGAGAATCACTGCTATATAAAGTTCAGAGCTAAAATCAGCCCCTGTCTCTGCGTTACTCTTTAGTCAGAGTACTTTAGTCATACAGCTATTGAGAATCGTCATTCTTTACAGTTAGAATTAGGATTAGGTTTTGGCACTTAGAATTAGGATTGGTTTAGGGTTAGGGACATTGTGGCGAATATCAAGGTTAGGGTAAAGAGGGGTTAGGGAATGAATGACATCAACGGATGGTCCTCACTAGTACAGTAATACAAAAATGTGTGTGTGTGTTTGGTGGGCATGAGGGCCGGGGTGGGGTGGGGTGGGGTGGGGTCATTGAGCCTATGTCGTAATGCAGAGAAGCAGGGGACACTGGCTCCATACAAAAGTCAAGAGAATGACAGATCACTGATTGCCCGGTGGAAAAAAAGAAAGAGAGGAAGAGAGTTGAAGTGTGATACGCAGCACGAGTACAGTGGAGAGGATTGCACTGGAGCATGGCTCAGGAGTGCGTGACTCATTAATGCCAGAGCCGAGTGCCTCGCTCTCTAACCCTCTCTCACTCTATCTTACACACGTGCACACACACACACACACACCAACGTAAACTGTCTCTCTCTCTGCTTCTTTCTTCCTTGTTCTGTCTCAAATTCTCCCTGACACACACACACACACACACACCTACTTCATAAATGCATGAGGCCAAGACAGGGTTCAAAGCTTGAGTGATTTCTGAGAGCCGAGCGCACACACGCATCTTAAACTCAACTCACCGGCTCACCTTTCTTACCTTTCCCCCCTCCTCCTGTTTCTCACACACACCCACACACACCATCTGACCGGCATTACCCCATCAAGTCACGGCGAGAATAATAGTCTTTCCTCAGTGTACTTCTCTGAGTTGGTTTCTTATCTTCGTCTTCCCCTTGTCCCTCTCATCCTCAATCATCCCTCTCCTCGATTTTTCCCTCTCTTCATCCTGAAATTGGACAGGGCCCCGTGGCCCCCAGGGGCCCAAGCCAGAGTGGACAGTTATATCACAGAGGCCCACCAGCACCCTGCAAGAGAGGCTGCAGCTGTCATGGCAGATATGGGGGGGGGGGGGGTGGAGAGCGGGAAGAAGGGAAATCAGGAAGGAGGTCGCATGAGAGGGAGTGAGAGAAGGAGGAAGGCGGGGTGTTGAATGGACAAAAGGAGGGATGAAAAGAGGGTGGGGAGAAGAATGGAAAGAGAAAAAGAGGGAAGGAGGGAGGAAAGAGGGATGGAGGGAGGGAGGGAAAGAAGCGAAGGGGGGAAGTAAGGGATGGAAAATGAAATAAAGAAAAAGGTGGGAGAAGGTTTTTCTGCTCTATCAGCTTGTTATCACCACTCTGAAGTTGCTAGATGCTGGAGTGTGTGTGTGTGTGTGTGTGTGTGTGTGTGTGTGTGTGTGTGTGTGTGTGTGTGTGTGTGTGTTGTGTGTGTGTGTGTGTGTGTGTGTGCGTCTTCTCCGCTCATTCGTGCTCTGCTCTCTCCTGCTGCACTGCTGCTTCATTCCCAGGAGACTATAAGGAGCGAAGGAATGATCTACTCCTCCTCCTATAGGACAGATTACTTCTACCTCTTCTCTCTTTCTTTCTCTCTTTCTCTCTCCACCAGTCTGCTTTCTCTCACTTCCACTTAGGCTCTATTTTTATCCTTTCATGTTCCAATGCAGTGCTTTCTTTCTGTACTTGCTTTGAATTTTTTTGATAACTTTTTGATTTTTTGTATTAATTATTTATGAGTATGTATTTGTTTATTATGATTTTCATGTATTTATTTTATCTGCTTTTATTTTATTTTCAAATCAGTTTGTCAACTCTTTTGCCTTCTTGTTTTAATTGGTCCAATTTATGATTATCATTATTTGTTTTTATTTCATCAGTATATTATTTATTATTAATTTATGTGAGCTAGTTTTATTTGATTTGTTTTTGGGGTTCTGCTGCAGCAAACTGTTTTTGCCTTATTTATTTATATATTACTTATATATTTACTTATCAAGATAAACTGTAAGTTTGTAGCAGTTCTTTTCAGTGTATTGTTCATTTGAAACCTATCATTTCAAATATGTTATTTGAAAGAATATAGTAGTACTTTATAATGTGGTAATTTATTTTATTGATTTTTTTTTTTTTTTTTGCTCTTATATGTATCACCGGAAGATGTATGATTTGTAAAATGGTGGTGTCCTGTAATCCCATGTGGGATGGGCCAGATGTTTGGCATGACAGAAATAACAAGACTAGGTCAAAACCTAGTATATGGCTGGACCGTGTATGAGTGTGCCACGTGCCATGGCCGACCAATGGTGTAACTAACTCCGCTGTAGACTGCTAATACAGAATAATAGTCCATACATCCATACTGATCGTTCCAGCGCGTCCCGTCTCTCTCTCCACCGCTGTCCTCTTCACCGCGCCCACGGCCCGCATCGATCCTGCCGATCCAAGCGGCAGGCGCTCTGTTACCCGTCGGTGCCGAAAACGCTGTTCGCCGGACACCGGGGGCGCATCGTCGTCAGGACCCCGGCCGAAATCTCGGCCGGATCATCCGGAACAAATCAGCGGCCAGCTAGCGGCACTGGCCGGAACCGTGGCCCCGGGAAACTTCGGGAAGGTCGGAAATAAGCCCTCGGTGTGATGAAACCTCCATGCTTGTTTGTGTCTCTCTCTCCCCCGACAGAACAGAGGATTTCAGGTGGACTGAGCTCGCGCATATGCATCGACATAAACGGTGATATGATATAATTGTATAGATTCTACTTTAGCTTCAGCTTACATGCATGATATTGGTCAGCCTGCTTACTGTGTGGGAGAAACGGGCTCCTGATCTCAGCGGAGAAACTAGACGGCGGAGAAAACGAAACTTAAATTTCTGGCTCTGTGATCCTGTGATGTGCCACCTGCCACGGCCGACCAATGGTGTAACTTGATCACTCAGTCAGTCAGTCAGTCAGTCAGTGACAGACATTCGCGTTTGTAGGGCTGGCCCCGCTGTTGCGGTCCAGCCAAAAATTAACTAACTAACTAAATTTATTTACCTGTTAGAAAGTTTATGTAGTATATATTTTTTTTATTTGATTTCACTTGATTTTATTTGACAGTTTTTAAACTGTTTTGATCTAGGTCTCTCTCTCCCTCTCTCTCTCTCCATCTTCTACCTCTCTCTTCATTCCCCTTTTTAATAACTGCCAGCAGTAGTCACCATATTGTATTCACCGGCTTGTCTCCCTGTGTTCACAGCTTCGCCGCTGTGATGAATCACTGCCACACTGAAGGAGGAGGGTGGAGGAGGGAGAGAGGGAGAGAGAGAGAGAGAGAAAGTGTGAAGAAGTGAGAGTACCTGCTAGGTTTCAGTTCTGGGGACATGACGGCTTGTTCGCCCAAGAGACCACACGCGCATACTCACACACACACACACACACATACACACACACACTGCTTGCAAGGACGGCGCACATTCTTGCACGCAAACGCATTCAAACACACACATGCACGCACAGAACTTGAAGCTGGGAACAAGAGAGCCTCTTTTATCTTCTCTCTTAAACGCCGTGGCCTTATCACATACGCACATGCATGCACACACGCGCACGCCCACATACACACACACACAGCTACCAGCCAGCCTGCGCGAGACAGACCATCCACCTGCCTGAGATTTTCAATGGGGCTGTCATTACTCATTTTGCTCTCATTCGTACCTCTCTCTCTCTCTCTCTCTCTCTCAAGGAAATATGTGAACTAGGACAAGAACAGCCACGAGACAAGGTGAGCGAGAGGCGGAGAGAGAGAGAGGGAGAATAAGTAACACAGAGAGAGAGTAATTGATGAGAAGGGGTGAGGTGAAGTATAGCAGCGATAGGGGGTCAGCTTTTTATCTTGAAGTGGAATATCTAAAGAGCGGTGACTGTGCTGCGAGTTGAAAAAAAAAGACGTTTCAATATTTTATCGCCACGGCGAGGCGAGGCATCAGAAGTTGGGAGGCGCTTTTTTTTTTGATTGGTCCTTGACAGCTCCAAATGCCACCAATGATGAGCCTGGGTGTGTGTGTGTGTGTGTGTGGGGGGGGGGGGGGGGGGGTGGCGGGGTAAAATGAGGTAAAACTGAATGAGCTCATACTGGAAGCGAAGCCTCAGTTCTCCTTATAGTTCTGTATCCTTTCTTCCGGTTTTGTTTTATTACTTTTCGCCTTTGTTTCGCTCATCCATTGCATCGGATATGAGAAATTATCTCCACAAAAACACACACACAAGAAGTAAAAGTAACGAGACTGTGTTTCGCCCGCGGATCCCGACTTAATTTTAAGCTAATTCAACTGCAGTCTAACTCGCAGATCACACGGCTAACTTTGTTTTTTTTTGGTTGTTTTTTTTTTTTTAAACCAGTCCAGACAATTCCCAGTGCGCCGGGACTTCAAAAGGCAGGAGTGGGTGGGAGGGGAAGGCATCCCCGCTGTTTGAGCCGCCTCCTAAAAAAACGACCATATTTCTCGCTAAAAAAGAGATTCTCTGGCATGCGCCGCTTCTTTTCTTTTTTCTCTTCCATTTATTTACACAAAGCTCTGGCTGGGCCCTCAGGAAGGGCCTGCAGGCCTGCACTTCTTCCTACTTCCTAGCGGACCAAAAACCCAAACACTCCCCCCTACCCCCCGCATTCATCCCTCTTTCTTCCCCTTCCTCCCTCATCCCTCCTTTCCTCACCAGTATTTAGGGTTACATCGGTTTGCCGATGCTAGCCTTTTATTAAAAATCAAGTATTGGCCAGTCAGTTTTGCTGGATATATACCCAGTTTGTTCCATTATATATTTTGATCATACTACATTGATTGTCTATAGGAAGACCCTTCACATGACAAAGGCCAATGGATTCTCTTCTCATTCAGTGGAAAATCTAACAACACTGGTTTGTACAGAAAGTGAGTCTGGGAAAAGTCATGGAGGGAAAGCTGAGACAATTCAATGCTAAAAAATTCAAAACTGCAGTCAGTTGACAACAACTGAGTTGGAAAACACTGAATATGAGCACAATAAGTTTCAGACACTGAATATCAGCACAAAATATTATTTGCTTTCAAAAATACAAACAAACATATCAATCTAACCCAACCTCCACTATGGATTCATCTCCCAGGCCTCCATGAGTTCAGGGTGACTAACCCTCATCTGAGCATGTGCAGATGAAGATGAGCGGAGGCGTGGTCCGGACCAGAAGCACAACCGAATCGACGAGGGATTTCACTGCGGGGGGGCAATACGATTCATGAGATGAAACATATACACTGGATTTGCATATGTAAAGCTGGCAAAGTCCTCTTATCTCCCCTGAAGCGTGTATGTGCGCATGCATGCATTTGTGTGTGTGTGTGTGTGTGTGTGTGTGTGTGTGTGTGTGTATATATATATATAGGGCTTCAAGGCTCCATAGACTATTCATGAAAGAGCAAGCCGCAAAGCGTTCTGGCTGTATCCAATCTGGCTGGTCTTAAATGGTTTCACGTGACCCCTCGCCCTTTTTCCCAGCAGCACATTGCGGCGATGCTGACAGTGGCTGGCTGAGCAAATCAGGGTTGAGGCACCAAGCGCCCGCCTTGGAAATCTCAGTGATATACAATCAAACACAGAACTCGATATGCTGTTTCGCCCGTGTCTCCCCCCCCCCCACCCCCACAACATGCCAATACTGGGTAATTGATCCGAAATGAAACCAAATGAGATTGATCAGAGCTTTCGTGGTCTCCGTCTATATGCTTTGAGATGAGCAGTAATTCAGCCAGAAGAACAGAGAGAGAGAATAGGGAGCTGAGCTGAGATATGGGAGAGAGAGAGTGAGAGAGAGAGAGTGTGAGAGAGAGAGACAGAGAGAGACCATTGATCAAGCAAAGCTGTGCAGCTTCAATGTCGATTGAGGCCTCTCTCTGGGGAGTGGAACGACACAAAATAGGGAGGCGATATGCGTGTGTGTGTGCGTGTGTGTGTGCGTGTGTCTGCATGTGTGTGTGTGAGGGGCGGACATTTGCACATGGGAGAGAATCAACTTGATGGGCTTTTAGATCGAAACACACTTAATGCCTGTATGCAGACTACTCAAGCATGCTCCGTCTGCGGCGAGTAGGGAAGATGGGCCAATTTAGAAGTCTGTAAGCCGTCTATTGAAAAGTCAAGCTCACCGTAAAACACAAAATCAGCGAAGGAAAGCGGGGGGGATATTTCTTATTGAGTAACAGTGGTATTTTATGATTCGCCATAAAGAATACACGGGAAAATAAAACTTGTATGTTCCCCAAGCGGCTGCAAGCACTGTTAAGAGCAGAGAGGTGAAAATGGCAGCAATTACTTTTCAGGCAGTATGATGGGCAGGAGAGGATGCACTCTTTGATCTCATGTAATTATTGTATTATTTTCAATTCAATAGCTCTTTTTATTGCTTTTTAGTACGAGCATGCCTATGTAGAGTATATGATCTACTGATACTGCAGTGGAGGATCTGGGTACGAGTCTTTTATTAAAGAGGTACTGCAACACACACACACACACACACTGCACTAGCAATACTGCTTATATAATATTCATGCCACACACTGCACTAGCAATACTGCTTATATAATATTCATGCCAATAAAGCATGCTGAATTGAAATGAATAAAGAGAGAGACAGGGCGAGGGGGGAGGAAAAGAGAGAGAGAGCTATTGACAGACTGAGAGGTGACAATAGGAATTAGGCTAGCTAAATTTAACTGTACGTAACTATGGGGACAGATGAGTGGAGTGGAACAGGAACAAAAAAACATATCACTCGTTTCTCTCTTTTTTTTTCGCCCCGGCATTTCAATGAGCTTTCAACCCCACCTCGGGCGCCAGCGTGTGACTTTCAATTCATTTCCCCTTTAGAGAGAAGGAGAGAGGGAAGTGGCTCTCAGTCTCCGTCCCGTTAATTAGCGGAGTAGGAAGTTGAAGGGCGAGCTGGCGCTGCGGGTTGCCAGATCTGAGGGGGCGATACCTCCGGCGGCAGGATGGACGGGCGACAAAAACAACCGCTGCAGAGTCGGCAGTGATGGAAGGACCACAGGTATTATTTACATATAATGTTGTCCAGTAGAATGATTACTTTTCTCAATAACGAGTAGTTTATTTAACATTAGTATTTCAATTGCGGTGATAATATGACAGTTATCAATCAAAACAATGCTGTATTTGGCAACTTATTAAAGCTTTGATACATTATAATCGTCAAGTAAAAGACAATACATTGATTAAAATGCACTCATAATGTGCTTAAAATGCACTTACAATGCCTTATAGTTCAAGTAAACATTGCACGTCAAATGTTGTTTGGTTTCCTGATCATTTACAGGACAGGGACTTGAGTAATTCTGATTTTTGATGGTAAGAAAGGATGCAATCGTCACTGTTCTTCAGCTGCTGGAGGACTCTGCTGCCCCCCCCCCCCCCCCCCCCCCGCAGGCTAGAAAAAGACAAATCTAGCAGGTCTACAGGAACCTTTTCCCTCTATCCACTCATTCCTCCCTGTATCCTCTCATCCCCTCTCTCCTTCTTATCCTCTCCCCTCCATCTTTTTCTCCCCTGGTGGGTGTTGGTAATCCATTCAAATAAGGTCACAAAAACTTTTTCTAGTCTGCAAAAAACCCAAAATAGGATGCCTTTCTCTACCTTTCCCCCGATTTTACCGACTCCCCGTCTCTGTAGTTTAGTAATTCAGTGTGTGTGGGGGAGGAGGGGTTGCTTGTCACAGCGTTATATATATCTACAGTTATGTGAATGCTTTGATCTCTCTTATTCTCAGCCCCCCTCTGCTCACCTACATCTGAGCAATCTTGAAAAAGGAAAAAAAAAAGCCACTTTAAGGATTACCAACAACTCTTCCCCTTCCACAGCCTCCAGTTCAACTGAAATTCAAAACACTGATGTGTTTCTCTGGCCAATTCTTGGCGAAGGAGACAAATTAGGAAAACAAAGCGCCATTCGCACGGACACATACTACACAAATCAAGAATTCAACGGCGGTGCTGCCGTAAGCACCTTTTTCCTACCTTGTCCAAAGCGAAAAATTTGCTTTCCAGCCTTGTGTGTGTGTGTGTGTGTGTGTGTGTGTGTGTGTGTGTGTGTGTGTGTGTGTGTGTGTGTGTGTGTGTGTGTGTGGGGGGGGGGTTACAGCTATAATGTTGATACAGCATTTTGTTTCATAATGTTGCACCCCCACCACCATCCCTCCCATCCCCCCTTCTGCTTTTTAAAGCTCTTACAGTGGGGAAATGTTTTGTCAGGACTGCCGCGGCCCCCCGCTGCTACACACCAGCTGACTGGGCGGCCTCAGCTACTCTATTTACAAAAACAGCCTCGCCATGAATAATACAGTAAGTGCCAAGCACAGAGATGGAGACGGCAGGAGGGCGGGGGGGGGGGGCGCGGGGGGTAGTGGGTCTCGCCTTACCTCTAGCTGGCCCGGGCCAAGAAAACACAGTTGGAGAACACAAGACGGATACATCTGTAGTGGATGATCTGTCAGGAGGATACGGATGCGGCGTTCGGCATTTGGCGGCGAGATGATTCACGGAGACGAAGCCGGAAGCCGGAGCCGCGTCTTACTCAGCAATCCCATCGGCGCTGATTGAAATTCCTCTCGATGCTCCGACAAAAGAGTCGGAAAGACGAATTTGGCAAAATGCAACGCATTATCAATTTTGCAGGGGCGAATTTTCAGCCGCAGCCAAAACGTCTGCATTCTCCGACGTTTTTCTGATAAAGCTCGATAAGTATTCAGAGAGAAGTGGGCCGTCATCACCGGGGGTTATTAATGTGGTTTCTGCTCTGCTCAAGGACACTTGTCTAGTTTGTTATGCTCATACGCCTGGCCTCAATCGATCCCAGGCCCTCCTCAGATGCACTGCAGGAGAGATACGCACGTGTGTGTGTGTGTGTGTGCGCATAAAAGCACAAGAGAGTACAGGCATAGGCATGCGAGTTAAAAATATACAAAATCCTGAAGTGATTTCCTAATCATTATAACAAAACCGAGACAGATTGGGGAGAATGGAGATAGTAGAGATTTTTTTTTTTTTTTTTTTTTTTTTTTTAAAAGGACCAACCACGCAAATGGAATATTTGATCTTAAGAGGAACTCGCTTTGTGAAAGCAATGCCCTGCTGATACAACTCATACGGATCCATATTCAAAGCAAGCCCTCACCTTAAATTTCTCTACTGGTAGCAAATTCATAATACCACTTTCATCTCTGAATGCATCTGCACAGTATGTGACGTTCAGGCTCATTCATTAAAGCTGTAAACAAACGTCCTCGGCAGGCAGCGCACACCAATTCCGACAAGGTAAGAAAACCGAAACAAGCGCTTCCACACAACACAGAAACAGTCTATAATTTCTGACTCAGTGCCTAGCGCCGCTTAATGAAATCTCGCCGCAACAACAAACTGATGAGATTGGAAAACTCGCCTGCCACTTGAGAAAAGCACCTGTCTATCTGCATACCGCAGTCCAAATTAGAGTCCGCACTGTGATTACGTGGAGGAAAATGAATGGGGAGTGGGTGGAAATGGAAGCAGAATTGCAGTGAGGGAAGGATGGGCAAACAGGGGGAAAGCTAAAAGTGTGTGTCATGCCAAAAACAATGGTATATTATGAGAAGGTATATTTCTTTGTCCTCGGCTGAGGGTCTAAGGTTGGGGTTGTGTCGTTTTTTCATTTATTATTTTCATTTATTATTTTCATAATGTAGGCGTTGTGAAGCCCTTTGAAACTGTAAAAGTGATGAAGGGCTATACAAATAAACTTGACTTAAGAGAAGAATAAGTAATTCTGCATTATACTATCCTCAGCCTACTGAATGCAGATAGGAAAACACCTACAGACGCACAGCTCAGAAACTTTGATTAAAGCTACAATATGCTAACTTTTTGACATTAAAATAACAGTGAACACAATATATTATACATAATCAGTATGTGTATGGGGCCCTGTATGTTCATGTCTAAATCCCCCCATTTGCCTGAAATTGTCATTTCAGTGATGTTTGGGACGTTTTTGGGCATTATCTTACAGAATAAATCTGGGTGCCCTCACTACATTTAATGTCAGCACAGGTGCACAATTGTTTCTAGCAGGGTTATTCACGACACAATCACTTCCCATTTCCAAGCTTAATAATCTTCAACCGGGAACTCAATATGGATGATTTCCTCACTGAGCAAACATGGCTCAGCCACACAGCATTTCGCCAGTCAATACATTGTCGTTTATGAATATTACGGTGCAGGGACAAGTAAATTGATATTGATATAGCTGATAATTGGGCATGGGACTGCGCTGTAAGGAGATTTATACCTTTACGGTGTTCAAAAAAACAAGAAGCTTGAGAAGAATGACTGGAGAGTGAGAGAATGAGGGAAAAAATGAGCGCATCAATCTATGCTTGATATGATGCAGCTGTGGGGTTGCAGCATGAGTGGATTATTGATCTGGATTTCCTAAGAAAGCATCAATCAAAATCAAATGTTATTCATGGCCCCTTACAAAGCCGGCTTCAGAGTCATTGCCTATCAGCAACGCACCTCCAAATAAACAAAAAAAAAAGAAGAAAAGAAATAAAAAATACTGAGCTCCTCTCCTCTCAGATGGTGATGGGAGTAATGCGTCTTGTTTTTAAAGGAAAAGAGAAACGCCGGCTTGATTATGCATTCCAACAGTGAAAGTCAGAAACTTTCCCTTGACAGCTGAGGGAAGGGGGCTTTGAAAAGAGTGTCGTCTCTCTCTCTCTCTCCCTCTCTCTCTCTCTCTGTCTATATCTTCTCATGCTCTTTTTCCCTCTCTCTCTCTCCTGTGCACTCAACCCGTCCCCATGTCATCCGTTTGAGCACGCAAATCAAAGTCATGTAAATGAAGTGGTAATGTCGAGAGCCTCTCTCTACGCAGCACGTCCCGGTATAATAACGGGATCAGACGCACGCATGGACATGCACACACACACACACACATCCACATATCTCCATTCAATTAACTACATCGAGTCAAAAGGTCTTAATCAAAAGCAAGCGCCGGCGCCACAACACTGAAGGTTAGGTTTTACAATGCGGCACCGGCACAGCAGTAAATTAAAAAAGACTTTACTCCCAGGTGCTCGTGAAAAAAAGACTAAATATCAATAGGATTCTCCGTCTTGCGCGGGCTCCCTAGACGGATCGTAACAACCGCAGAACGCCGTAAAATTCCACGCAAGGACTCGGGAAAAAGAGCGGGGTTTGGGGATAAGCAGGAGGGGGAAAAAAATCTATTAAAACGTCACGGCTTGGATCTGCGCAGTTAAACGCGCCGCAAAGTATATTAGGTCTACAGGGAGGGGGCGGGGGTGGGGGTGGGGGGTAATCGGTGATTTATTGCCCACTTTGCCCACCGTCGTTTATCACCTCACTACCTGCCTGATTCAGACCCGCTTTAAAATGGCCGCCGCCTTTACGCTTGGGAGATTCCATTACCGATTCAGGGATACGGGAGGGGATGCGGGGTTAAAAAAAAAAAAAAAACGCTCAGGTGTGGGTCAGTTTGGACGAACCGTGTCCATTGGTCCATGATTTCTATGAATAAATGTATACATGTACACAAATATGCACACATACATACACTCACACATAGATACACACTTATATGCGCACACACAAGCAAATGCAGACAGATGCAAACACATGCCCACACACACACACACACACAAGATAACACTGACGCTTCACATGTACTCTGCTGGTTCATAACACATAAACAAGAGCTTTATAGCAACTACATGGCGCATCGACTGTTATCTTCAGGTGGTTACTGAGTGGAAATTTCATAATAAAAGTCCTCACAATTACCAAGAATAGGGCTTCTTTCATTGGCTGTTTATCACACATTGCATGCTTCATGTTATATGCACCAACCCCTTTGTATTGCCCACCCTTTCATGTGCCTCTCATCCTCTTCTTTGAGCGAGTGCTTATAGTCCAAGTTCAACCAATTAACTGCTGTCAGCGGTCATCGAACTGTTACTCCCACTTCATTACATCAATCATCCAAGCTATTGAATCCCCTGTATTAAAGAGATAAAGGGGAATAAATGAATGGTCTCCCCTCCGCTTGTTCAAGAAGTGGTGCCTCTTCAGACTCTTCGACAGTTCATGTACATGCATCTGCTGTGTGGGGATGGAACCTGTGACCGATCAAACCAATATTCCACCTTGCTACCCAGAGTTGGTTTGCTGATTACCAGTATCTCTTTCTTTCTTTTAACAAGCAACTCAATCCTTTTTACTACTCCCACTCCTTAACATGATTGATCACTTTTTCAGTTGCTTTGGAGCCGCTTTGCCTCCAAAATCCACAGAAAAGTTTGTCAATTTATTCAAATTTACATGCTGTAATTTGAACAGCTTTGTCATCATCAACTCCAACAATGTGTGGATGATGTCTCTGGATAATAGAGCATGCAATCGAAATCTACATTCAAAACACATTCCACAGCAATCCAATAAGTAATCATCTATTCTTTTAAACATATCTCTGATCTCAAATTATAATTTTTCAATGTGCTATGTGTAGCATTTCAGTAAAATATTATCACATTAATTTGGAGGCATTGGTATGAATACCATAAACAAACAAGACTATCGCTTAGAAGCTTGGTGGCATCTTCTGGCCTCTACACTGAAATTCATATTGTGTGGCTCCAGTTTGGATTTCAGGGGAAATTTGATAGATTGCACAGGAAGGAAGGAAAACAGGAAGAGGCGCCCTCTTCCTGTTTTCTGCTGTAAAGCAAATTTATTTTTCTTCCAATGCAAAATCACTTCCAACATGTTTATCCTCTTCAGTAAAGTCAGAGTAAAGACAGAGAGAAAACCTTTGACCCAAGAAGCAAATATTATCTTTGCAAGTTTTACTGGAAATGTGGTTTTAATTTTGGGAAACTAGCACCAATAACACCACTGGCATGAGATAGAGGCTACCAATCGTCTCCACCATGGTCTCATTGGTTTACAGTAATTATACCAAGGTATCACAGTTAATTTGACGATGATATATTGATGTTGTAGATGTAAAAATGCTACACATAGGACCTTTGAATACTTAAGTCTCATGTATCCTGTGACTCCGGGGTAGTGATGGTGGTGGGGGTGGAAAACAGAATAATAGGGGTTGTTGAGGGAATAAAGGGCAGAGAGGTAGAGGAGTTGAGGGAGAGGACAGGATGGAGAGAGAAGACAAGGTGAGGAGGAGACTGTGTCAGCTCAACTTATCGACAGCTCAATCCCCACAGGGATAAATACAGGGAAGGTGTGTGTTTGTATGTGTGCGCGCGTGCGTCTTTGTGAGAGAGCGTGTGTGTGTGTGTGTGTGTGTGTGTGTGTGCGTCAGTCCTGATGATCTAACATGTCAACTTGAGTAAAGGTCTCTCTCCCTGCTAATGCCCTAAGGAAACGCTGACATTCTCTGCAGAGTTTCTTGTGTGTACGTAGGTGTGTGCATGCGAGTGTGTGTCTTAAGGTGGGCAATCAAGTAGAAGGGAGAGAGAGAGAGAATATAAGGGAATTTGAATGTCTGACATAGCAATATTTCCTCCCACCAAATCCTGAGTGTGGACAATATTATCCAGGACTTAATGTATTCTGGGAGTGCAGTCATCCCTGAAGCGCCAGCCATTATTTCAGCCGGTCAGCGCTACCGATGATAAACTCTCTGCTTCAGCTTGTGTTACAGGTGTCACTCAAGCCAGCGAATGCTATAGCGTCTTCTCAAGGCAAGCCTCCCCCCCCCCCCCCCCGTCTCAAACCCACGAGTCCTGCGGTGCTGCCCATCAAGCATATTCAAAATTTTGCAAATGAATTACAGGAAAGGTTATTCAACCAGAGGAGAGAGTTCCAGAGAATTCCAGCAAGCCTATCCCATAAAGAGCTTTCCTTTTTACTCCATCTGCTCTCCAAAAAACAAGCGATTGCACACAAACTGCGCTCAATTTAGGCGTCAAAGTGCTCGGAAAGTGCGTACGGGACTTTCGCATGCGTGGCTCATGTTTCATGTCCGATCCACCAAACGCTGCGCTCGTCTCATCCATATATTCATTCATTGCTCATTTGAAAAGCAGGAAGTCGGCAGCTTCCACCGCCCGGGGTGGCTGCATGTCCCATTTGTGAAGTTTTTGGGGGCGACAAAGAAAACGGTGGAAGGGGTGTTGGATCAAAGCCGCAAACACAGGGAGAAATTGTGCAGGCAGCTCCAGTCTGGGATAAAAAATTCATCAGTTTAGATTAGATGCATAATTGATCCCTCACAAAGACGGTTCTCTTGTCGTCTTGGCGGCCATGACATATTACAGGAAAGAAAACTATCTAAGTTGATTGAGGCATTTAGAAATCTGATGGCTGTAGATATGAAAGATTTCTTCAAATCTTTCAGCCTTACAAGCAGGAACAACAAACCCATTAATAAAGGTGCTCATGTGAATGTGAAAACCGTAACATGGAGGATGTTTACTATAATCTAGAATGTTTTGCACTTTGGTATTCATATAGTCGAGGACAATGAATGCTATGAGAGAAAAAGTAAAGCTCTTTTTGATGGATTATCATCTTATCCAACCCCTTTGACCACCCAGTCAAAGTCGAAATGAAAGGAAAGTGGAAAAAATCTGCATCCTGAGTGGGTGAGATGGTGGAAAGCCTTTTAGAGCCTGGCTGTGACAGCCGTCTGTGTCAACGCTAACACTAGGGTAGCATTCAGAGTGCATCACACACACATCACGCAAAGTAAATCTCAGTCTCCGAGTCATGTTTATGTCAGTTTGATTGGAGAAGGTGTGTACGGTGTTTGCGTGCGCATTTGCACCACTGAATCCAATCAGGTCCAGAATATTGACATTAGTCAGAAGTGCGATGCTGCTATTTACAAAGCCTCAACAAAGGAATTGACTAATATGAGATGTGCGAACCCAGCGCCTCCGAGAAATAATTGCTTCCCCCCCCCATTTTTCACCCTTTTTTTCTTTTCCTTTTCTGACTCTATAACCCCAAACCCACACACATACACATATATCCCTCCAACCCCTCTTGTTTTGGTGTACAGTGAGAGGCCTTTGATAATGTTTGCAAGTGGCTGGAGTGGTCTCAAAGCAATTACAAACACCCCATTAATTGCCCTTTAATACATGTTGTGGTTTAGGAGCCCATCAGATCTTTAATTAACCGAGTTGAGGAACTTGGAAACCTGCACTGCTGCAACACAAAGCAAAGCCTCGTCAAGACAAGAAGCATGATGGTTTCTTTTGTATTTCTACCCCAAAGACAGAGGCAGATGTCTGGTTTACCTGCCAAAGCTGCCTGGCTCACAGTCAAATAGACATTCAAGAGGAAACGAGATGAGGGACTCTGAACTTTCACTGACACCTGAACTGGAAAGGACTTTGGTAGTGGGGGTTTTTGAAAACCTTTGGAGAGGGTTAACATTTTTTTTTTTTAGGCAAAATTGGGTGAGCAGGAGGTTATCAATGATGTAAATGCAACATATGACACCAAAGAGACACAAATAGGTCAGAAACTGGATTTGAAGCAGCTTTTTATTTGGTGTAGAATATCTTCAAATCGTCTTGGCATCTACTGTACGCGTACTGTAAAAATCTTGAAAAATGTTAGCATTGATTGGAAAGACTTTTCAATTAACACAAATATTCCAGGCAGTCAACCACTACAGTGACATGCCTATTCTCCCCTAAGCCACATCTTGAGCCAAGCTATTACTTTCACCTACCGCCTTGAGCACCGTGGGCCACAAAATGTGCCCATCCACCCTCAACCAATCCCCTTCAAGCTCTTGACATGGTGACTTCAAAAGCCCAATGGGCTTAGCTCTCCCCTCTTTTGGAGGCGCCAAAATTGCCTTTGCATGCCCAAACACTATTTCATTCCTCACTCGCTCTCCCTTCTTTCCACTGCCTTGCACCCATCCCTCCGTTCGCCCGTCCCTCTACCTCACGCTTTCATCCTCGCAGTGTCTGCAAATGGGAAGATAGTCGCAACCTCCCCAGCCTCTCTCCATCTCATTTCTAGAGCAGCCCACAATTGAGAAGTAGGGAGGGAGGGTGTGTGTGTCTGTGTGTGTGTGTGTGTGTGTGTGTGTGTGTTGGGGCGGAGGAGGGAGAGGAGGGTATTTACGGGCATGTAAAAACCCAGCCAAGTAATTATGCAGGATTCATGCCGTGTTTCTGGCCTAATGAGGTGGCGGTTAATTGCTAGGTCCGGACAGCAGCACTTTGGGGCCGGTTGACGAACAGTGCGGAGAGAAGATGGGAGCCGGAGAGGAGGTGGGAGGAGTAAAAGAACAACAACAACAACAACAAAATGAGAGAGAGAGATAGAGAGAGAGAGAACGTGAGCCAAAAAAAGGAAGTCAGAGCCCCTTCCATGAGCCAGCTTGTATGCGCAACCATGCTTGTCTTTTTTCCCGGACGGCTTCTCGGGTGAAGACGCTTGATTTCCTTTATTGGATTGGGGGTTTTGGGGGGAGAGGGTTTTTATTTTTCACCGAGAGGCTTGCAGCTTTGCTTACTCATTCCTCCTCAGTGTTTTCAGCTGCCGATGAGAATCTGAGAGGGCTAAAGCCTCCCCTTAAGTCTCTCCAGATCCAAGCTATGTTGAGCACTGTAAGTCCGTGTCGAGGTCAGTTTGACCTCCATCACAACAGCGGCCCGACACTCAAAGTTAAGCCTAAACCAACTGCATTACACACCCGGCGAGGCCGGATTCATCAGGCTATCCTCCTCCAGAGATGAGTAGCCATCTCTGATTTTCTTTTCTCCGCTTCTCACCTTTTCTGCTTTTCTGCATTTCGAGTGATGTAGCAAGCAAACGATCACCTGCGGGGCGACCGGCTGGAGAGGATGAGAGCGAGTGCATTTCAGTGATCAGGTTTCATTAAAGTTCGGTAAGGAGAGATTGCAAGAGGTGCTTGGCGTGAGCAATGCCTGTTGAAACCTATCTAGCTGATCAAGCATTAACAGTTAGGCTGGTGGTGGCAAAGTGTGCAACACTTAGTGAGCTGCACTTAGTCCTAGAGAACTGTTGAAACCAATTCACTTATCATTATGGCCCTCATACGTCTAGCTGAACAAGGATGGAGGGCAACAGGGATTGTGCAATATTGATCGAGACAGGGAGATGGAGAGAGAGAGATTGAGGACTCAAAGAAATAAAGCTGAAGGGAATGGAGAGAGTATGGAGAAAGTGAAAGAGAGATGAGGGATTGGGAGACGAGTCCAGGAAGAGGAGTGGATATGAGGAAGCGGTGGTGGGTAGTGGGGGACGATGGAATATTGTCTGAAATCTGCAGTGCTGCAAACAGGCACGCACCCTACGCTCACTTAGTATGCCTGACAGCACTATGCACCGGCAGCTGGATTCATTATACACACGCACGTGTTTTGCAAACGCTCAATGAATGCATACAGTTAAACAAAGGACTGCACAAACACAGTCTTCCCCTCCCTACATTTCCCTTTCACACTCTCTCTCTCTCTCTTGTTTTCTCTCCCTCGCTCTCTCTCACACACAAACAGAGAGAGAGAGAGAGAGAGAGAGAGAGAGCGAGAGAGAAACAAAGCCCTCATACTGCATGCACTTACACAGCATCTCTGTCTGAGTTGGTTCCAGATGAATAAGGCAGAATACCAAGTGGCCCACTTATACGCTACGCAGAGACAAATGGACCAGTCAATCACTGCGGGCTCCTGCTGAATAACAAATGCTCTCCGGTGCGTGTGTGTGTGCGCACGTGTGTGAGCAGAGGAGAGGTAAAAGCAAGCACTTTTTCGTATTTGTTTTTTCGCCTAGAACGGAATCGGCACGCCTGCAAACAGACACCCCCCCCCCCAACTTTCCTCTACATTAGCGTTTTGCATTCACATGCGTCGTCAAGCGGCATGATAACCAATTTCTTTTGTATCTGCACCCTTCCCCTGCTGACTACCCCCTCTCAGCCTCCTCCCGCGCCTGCCTCTCCGGAGCGCGCCGCGGTGGGCCTGTCAGAGCAAACAGACCGACAGAAGAGGTCACGCAAGAGGTGCAAACAATACTATTCGACAAAATGGGAGCTTCTCCGCTGGGATAGGAGCACCTGAATTACTTCACGTACGCAAACATACCCGCCCACCCCCAGATTAAATTGTCTCACTGCTCAGCAGCGCGGCTACACAAGAGACGGAAGCTGATTTTTTTTTTTTTCTCGACAAAGGGCAAGCGGCGTGCGGGGTTTCTCAATATCTCTGGGTGTTATCCCTGGGGCTATGGTGATCAGTGTCCATACAGGCTTTCTGTCCACCACACTGCAGTACCTCCTCTGTGGTATCTTTGCTTATCTGTCATGTCAGGTAGACGCTCATGAATAAGTAATGCCATTGCACGTCGAGTCGAAAAAAAGAAGTATGCAGTCCAGCATGATTTGAAAAGAATAACATGACTATTTTCAACCGAGGGAGGACTGTGTAAGAGCTCTCAAAAATAGTTTCCTCCACCAGGGAATTTAGGAGGTGAGAAAATGTACAGTTTAGCTTCAAAATCCAATCTTGTACAGCAGGCTGGATTAATATAAACACGTTGTGACAAATGCTTTTTTTGTACTGACCAAAATTGCCTCTATATATCAACTTCAACTGCACAAAAAAAAAAAACAACCTTTCTTACAAGAAAAGACTTTGGTGAGAGGACCTACTCATGACTGCTAGGGGACGCCCCCAAGGCAAAACTCTTTTTTAAATAAAAATAACAGTATTAATACTATAAAAAAAACAAACATCTGATTCTGGGGAGGAACATGGAGGCGCGTGTGATGTGAGGCCTGACAAAAAAATCCACATTGAGAAGCGCAGCCCCGAGGGCGGCCTCGGCCTCAATGACAGCACCGGTCCAGATGACCCCGGGGGGCATCCCGCTCAGGTTCCCAGCGCCTCGGCGTGTCACAATCTATTTCGTCCCCCACCCCCGGGAACCAAGACGTGTGAATCTTTTGAGGGCCGCACCTAAGAATGAGCTTGGACACATGCCCGCATCGGAGCGAGCCTTTCACTTAAGTGTGTGTTTATCGTGCCACTGGGATGATGGTCATTGCATTAATGAGGCCATCCCAAGGACATGATGTGTGTTGGTAAGGTGTTTCATTTGAGTGAGTGTGTGTGTTTGTACAGTATATGTGTGTGTATAAGTATCAAATAGGGTCTTTGAAGGCTGTCCGATATTTGTGTATTGAAAAATGTCTTTATTCAATATCTTTAACTTTTTTTTTTCATCATATGACACAGAAACTCTCCACTGAAACCCTGACTAATGAAATTCTTTTAGGGTTAGCAGCTCACCACAGCTATCCAATGGTAGGGAAAATAATTGATTTTGAAAAAAAAAAATAAAACATTATTGAACAATTATATAAAATATATAAAATGTGCAAAGAATGTAATTTCATTGCAGGATTTACAGACTATTTTTCTGTAGCTGTGTTCAAGGGGGAACCTCCATCATATCACAGGTGGACAACATGAAAGGCCATATTGGCCCATAATGTCTACCCATAGTATCAAAACATCACTGTCAAAAAATGCTGCACACCATGCTTGCAACCAGTCCTTTCCTTTGTTGATCTGCATTCCTAACTAATAAAAAGTGCGTCAATGAATTCTGACAACCTTTCCAGCTAGAATAAATACATGAGTGCTGGCTTGAAATGAAAATTGAAAATAATTCAGAGAGAAGCTTCTGTACTGAATGTTGTTTAACAAATGAAACTCACTCCCAATGTGTGTGTGTGTGTGTGTGTGTGTGTGTGTGTGTGTGTGTGTGTGTGTGTTTTGACCCGGCCCTTTCATAAGTTCCAGCCTCATCTCCTCTGCAGGTATCTGGCTGCTGTGATAGAACTGTCTGGTCGACAGACACACACACACACACACACACACACACACAAAAACTCTCTCTCTCACACACACACACACACATTTAAGGCCCCTTTATGCTTTGTGCATCATGGCCACCAAGGAAGGTCTGGACGTCCACAAAGAGCAGTTGAGCAGTATTGGGAGAATAATTATGTTAATTTCTCATTCCCAACAGGGTAAGAAAAGCGGCGGCAATCATCCCAATTGAAATACTTTATTCTTCTTTGAGGGAAAGGGAAATTGATTTTCATATCTCTTTTGTCGGTATGAACATTTGCGTACGGTCTTGTGTGTGTTCATGTTTGCGCACACCTGTGTGTGTGTGCATGTGCACGGATGCACACATCCCGTGCTTAAACGTATGTGCTCGCAGCAGCCCAGGAGGTTACACAGAAGGTGTGTGAGAGCGGGTATGATAATTTATCACAGTCTGGGGGCTGAGTGAGAGATCGAGGCTGCAATCACATGGGAGGCTGGTTCTTTGTGATTCATATTATTGGCCTTATTTCAGCCGCCTCTTTTGATGACACGCGTCCATGCGCTCTCAAAGGAGATGAGAAACATAATAAAACTACAGAGAGATGCCACCTGCACTCTTGTTTTTTGTGTGTGTTTTTTTTCCCCATTCACACGCATGTACACCTGGGCCACAAGGAGAAAACTACAGGGAAACTTCTACAAGGAGTGCAACCCTAGAAAACCTGAAAACAATTGCAAAGCTATCCACACCAGATAAGTGACAAATCAAGGGCACACGACACAGAACAAGGGAAAACTATTTTACTCTGGAGAGTAAGAGAACACGGCCATGAGTAACATTGCGAGTCCTCTGTGTCTATTGCAAACACAAAGGCTGTGCAAGGTCTCCAAGCCCCGGGCTTCTCTTTCATACACAAAATAAGAAGACAGCTCGTGCACAAACGCCACCCAATGTAACGCATCCTACCTTGGTTTTCGGAGGAGGTTCGAGGAAATATTTCCTGAAAGTGGACGCGTTCAGAAAAGATCTCAAATCAACACTGCGCAAGCCCAAGAAAGGCTCACAGCACAGAGGCAAGGAAATGGAGGAAACAGAAAAAGAAGGAAGAGATGAAGAAGAGAAGGAGCCAAAAGTTCAACTCGGCGGAGGCTCTCAAGCGCAAGAGATGCAACGCTTTCTGTTTCCTCTCAAAGATGGCAGAAATAAAGACAGAAGGGCAGTCTGATGATGTGATCTGCTGTGGGGAAGGAAAGGGCACATGGCAATAGTACACAATAGCAAAGCATGCACAGATTAGGTTTCTTTGCAAGGGGTTGACATATTGTAACACATTTAAACCTGGCACAATCATTGGACAGCCTTGATAAATATTAAACCCAAACTTCAGAACTTTCTAACAGTCCATCAGTTACACCCATTTTCCACTTAATCCATTTAATAATACATTTAAACAATGGTTGTCCCTTACGCTTTTATTTTGAAATCAGTGACATGATGTCAAATACGAGTTAGAAATGCAGCCTATTCATTCACAAAAACATCACGAATATGTTGGAGTATGTCAACCCTTCACCAAGAAAGCATTGCCCAAGTTGCATGAAGAGTAGGGGAAGTGGACTTTAGCCAGCAGCCAACAGGACCCATAGTCAAAAAAAAATTATAAATTATACCTATCAAATTGAAAGCTAAGATCTGGGTGTGTACTTTTTAATCCCTTAATGTTCAACCAGCACAGAATAACATTTCTCTTGTGAGCAGAGTACTAACAGACTATTATGTATAATGGACCCTCTATAGCCTCAGTTTAAGACTGAGTGCCTGATTGATGGACGGACGGATAGATGGAAGTATGGCAGGAGGCGTCTTATTAGGCTGTCAGCCACTGGCACTGCTAGAGATTTAACCAGGAAGGAATCTTGGGCCATGTCCTTGATCACTGGTTGTCCGTCACTCAGAGATGTGATTAGGATAGACAAGCTAATGTCGGTGTCGATATTCTGTGCGTTTGGATGTGTCAGATTTTCTCCAGGTTTCAAATCATTTACAACTGACTGCTTAACCAGACCGCCTTCTTAGTAGAGCTTGGTATTCGTTCTATATGAAACACGTAATAGGCCTATATATATATTTTTTTTTTTTTTTTTTTTTTTTTTGCCTGCAAACATATGGTGTCTTTGATCAGGCTGCTGGTGAGGTCCTTTCCTCCACTCCACACACACACACACACACACACACACGCCTGGGTCTTTCCACAGCGACCATGTTGAGGGACTCCCTGTTGGTACAGTGCCACACACTTCTATCTGCCATCTTTCAAAATCAGCATATTAAACTCACTAATACTCCCCACAGGCAGTGAGGCTTGAATGCAGAAATCAGCACCCCTTGCCTCTCCTCTCCTCTCCTCTCCTCCACTTCCTCATCATCTGCTCTCCTCTCTCAAGGAGCGAGCGATCTCTCTGCTTATCTCGGCGTGGCTGTCATGCCGAGAGAGCAGTTGTTATCACCCTGCTCGTTGCCTGACTCTTCCCAGAGCCAAAGGAGCGCCTTGCTAATCAGCCCCTTACTGTCATGCCCAGTCATATTCTGTCTGACACTGCAGCCAACAGAACAATGGCGACAACGCACAGCGATCAGAGATAAACTCCATCATCATGGCTGGAAATATAGGGCGGTTTGAAAAAAAAAGACACAAAAAAAAAACCCAAAATTGAGGAGAGGGTGATGCGGCTTAACTCGGCGCCCACCACTTAACAAGCAAACAAAGACTTATGCAAACAAGTCTATTAGCCTGTCGCCCTGCCTCTGCCCCTGTTTAAGTCAAGCCTGTGAGGGGTGCTGAATGCTAATTGTACATAAGCTCTATGTTACCAGGCATAGGTCGACTGCAAACAGAATTCTTACACTTACTGTAAGTACCAGCACTCTGACAGGAACTTAGTCATGGTATTTCTTTGTCACCAGGTCACTTCCACTGTTCAGTATGCATCATGTTACAGAGGAGGTCTACTCAATGCAGCTAGTTCGCACCTATGCAATATCTATGCAAATATATTGCTTCTACACTGGGCACTCAGCAGAAGCACTGGCCCAAATCATATTGCAATAAATACATTCTGTCAACCTAGGAAACCTACTGTTGAAACCAATAAAAAACAACACATTTCCAATAAATTTACTTTCCCCCCCTCTCCATACCTCCCTCCTTCCTATCCCTCGCTGCCAGCCACCCACCGGGTGACCACATGGCAGGGACACGGGGCTTAAAGCAGCATTTCTCCTCACAGCATGTCCTTAGCACAGCCTCAGGGACTGAGGAGCCAATCTCATGGTGAACTCTGAGTTGTACAATCCAAGCTGGTACTATGAATAATGTGTGAGTAATACAAAATTAGGAGAAAAGGGAGCGTTGAGTGTAGCCCAAAGTGTTTGGCGCAGTTGAGGTGACGTAATGACTGCTTGTCACCAGTATTTTGATAGGTTAACACATTTTCCAATTAATTAAGACCTGTGAGGAAAAATGTGTTTCTAACGCTCTAATGCAATGATGTTAAAACTGCACTAGGCAAGACTTTTATGTAAAACTACACCCGTCTTATCAGCCTCAATGACAAATTAAGGCTGCAGCAGTGAAGAGCATCCCATCCCCACTAATTGAGACCCTTAAGAGTCACCCTATTTGCCCAATTAATTTCAGGTGTCAAGTGTGGTCGTGGCAGGAAATCGCAAAGCAAAAATTAAGAGCAGAACACAAAACTGTCTCTCCAACAGCAGTGAGTGAGCGCTCCATCCAGTGGAACCTGGAGTAACCAACCATGCTTGAAGCTCTTCACCACCTCCAACCCCAACAAAGATCAAGAAGAAGTTTGGTTTCCTGACATCACGTTATATGATTTCTGAGTAATGTAGTACTTCAATCTTTCAAAAATTTAAAACAGTGATCTCTCACTGCCACTTGGGCTGCCGAAGTGCAAAGTTACCTAGTGCAGCTTTAACTTCATAACTGTACATCCCAGCACCACCTATCTGCCCACCAGCAGCTATCCTCACCTACTCCACCCACTCCAGCCGTACACACTCAACCATTCGCAGCCAAACCACCGCAGGGACATCACTAAGGTGAAAACGTGGTACTCACGGTCGTTGCAAAAGGAGCCTCCATAGGACGTCATAGTGCAGTCGCAGGTGAAGCCCTCCCACTGCTGGAGACACACCCCCTGATGGTAGCAAGACTCCTCCGTACAGGTGGTACTGGGTCCTGAGGGCACAACCAGACAACAGGTTCAGTGTTCAGTATTGAGACCGACGTTGATCCAAAGATATTTGAAGTTCACATGGATGACCACAAAATCACCTGGATCCTGACTCTTGTAAAGCGTTTTATGAGGTGTGTTTTGTATTGAGATGACCCTGAAACATACCGTCTGGTGGCCATATTGGAGGTCCACAGCTCTTGGCAACAATAAATGAAAACAGCTTGTTGCATTTTTATACAGGCAACTTGACTGTCTCAACAGAACTGAATAGTCATGTTTAATTTCTGTGCTGTTTTTGACTGGGGACTGATCAATTAATCACTGATACATCTGATCACTTTTTTATTTATATAATATTGCTATAATGCTATATTGAAGCTTGTTAGCTTGCTAACCATAGTATCTGGTCAGCTAACCATCACCAACACACCTGATTTGCACACTAGCTAATAGAAGCTAGCTTGAGTGGGCTAGAGGGTGCATATATTAACATTTACATTAGTTGCTTCGATAAATTAACTTGCTGGCTAGTTAGTTATCTAAAAAAGCAACAGGTTAACTGAGCTACAACTCAGAGTGTTTTGGAGTAGAGACTAGGGTTCAAGACAAGACAGTTAACTGTGTCACAGTAACTTACATTTGGTAATATATTTACTTCATCAGACTATTCACCTTTGCTTATAACGGCACTGAATGGACCTACATCCACACCACAACAAATCTTTTATAGGTATCTCTCTTTTTCTATTTGACCACAGCTAATTCTCCAATAGAAACCTGTGATGGCGTCAGTTCTGGTTGCCAGGAGACGTGTGATGCAACTGCAAAGCTTCTATAGTGAGGATGGTGATACTTGTCATTTCACTCTGAGAAATTCTTTTTACTATGTTGTTAAGCATCTACTATTATGAAAGCCTTGAATAAAACACAGGCCTCATATCTCTGAATACTTAAAAGAGCAAATGACTGTAACCAAATAGCTGTTCCTCTGCAGGCTGAAAGTGATTTGATTAATGCTGCTTAAAAATGTATTCAGATTGAATTTGACATTAATTCAAGGTTGATACCTGGTGTGATCCTGAGACTAGGGGCCCATTTGAATTGGAAATTAGTGGGGAAGTGTAGGCGGCATGGGTTTAATATCGCCAGTAAATGTGTGTGTGTGTGCATGTGTGTGTGTCTGTCTGTCTCTGGGGGGTAGAGGGTTGTTCTCTCTCACTGCCATGGATGGCTAAAGACATTTAAATTGTCAATTAGAAAAATCCACTGTCATAATTTCTCTGTGGAATTTCAGCCACTTACTCGGATAGCTGAATTAAATGTGATAGGTTGCTCTGAAAACATTCATATTTCCACTGTAAATGATGATAAGCATTGACCCAATAGGTATTGTCACATAAACCGACATAGTGTGATAAATTATTTACCAAATTTTTCCTTTGTTCACTGTATTTGTTTGAATCTGATATGATTGATGGAAATGAAAGAAAACAAGCTCATCATTAGCTGTCTTTGGAACCAAACCTGCTTTCAAATTATTGTTCTGAAAATTGGTTGGGAAAAAAGCTGAATGAAAGATTTAAGATTAGGATGCCAATCAAATTTGAGGCACGGAAATTGTGCTAAAAATACATAAGGGCTGTGGTTGTCGTGTTGGTGGTGGTGGTGGGGATTCTCATTAAAAACTCAATTAAACACAAACATTTCCAAAGAACCATGGTTCAGTGCCAGACTAATTTGTTTCTGCATAGATAAACACGCATCTCACAGCGCCATTTACAAATGGCCCAATTAAAAAAGACACCCCCCCCCCCAAAAAAACAAAAAAAAAGAAACGCCACATCCATAAGAGCACTTACTTCTCCTCCAAAATGGCCACTTGAATTCAATGTCATTTCCATTTTATCGGCTTGTTCTGTTAATAATTCCACACCACGCTAATTGCCCCATTAATTACTCACTAATGAAGGGTTTCCCAGAGGTGCTAATTAAGTGTATTGTCATAATTAATACCCAAGTCAATGTAATCACTTCCCAACACTTCTTTCAAGTATCGATCAGCCAAATGCTACCTTAGTAAGGCTGCCTGTGAACCTGCTATCAGGTGTCTTGGGTTTGTTGGAGCATAAAACTCCATCTGCTGTGTTGGCTCCAAATGTTCAGGAATATCATGAACAATAGGGAACTACTAAGCCTAACGTCTTTGTAAAAACCCAAACTGAACACACGCCACGACTCCCTCGCTGCTGTCACCTGTATCTACAGTTAACAGCTGGCTTACGATTGAAACATCTGGTCCCGTCTTAGCAGAGTAGAGTGTGTCGTATCGCTGAATGGGGATCAGTTTGGGCTTTCAGTTTGTAATGAAACAGACGATCGAAAGGGGGGGTGAACGGGTCAAGATTTTTGACCGGCGCTTCTATTTTGTAAAGGTGGTCTTTTGAACAGAATGTAGATTTTTTTCTTGTTTATTTTACTCAGTTTTTATTTATTGCTCACATTTTTATTTATGTTGTAAAGCACTTTTTAACTGTGCTTTGTTAAGTGCTACTACTACTGCTGCTATTACTACTATTACTGCTGCTACTAGTGCTGCTGCTACTTCTCATTCCACTGTACTACTACTGCTGTTCTACAACTACTACTGCTCTAAAACAACTAGTTTATATTATATACATTTTTATTTTATATATATATATATATTTTGTCTTATATTAGAGATTTTTCACAAATCCCTACAGTGAGTCAGCAGTACTGTATATGTAGCTGTGGAGCAGCTCTCTCTCTCTCTCCTTATTTTTTCTCTTTCTTGTTCGTTGTTGTTGTGATCCGCTGAGTCAGGAGAGAGCTAAGAGAACAAGCTCAATGTTCTGGCCTCTGTCTGGCCTGAGGTCTAGAGAGACCGGACCAACAGTCACCTCTGACCGCTGTGTATCCCCGGTCCACGAGCCAACACTGACCTCAGAATCATGTTGGTCAGGACTTGGGTTGGCCATGATTCATACCCTGGACACTTACTCAAGGAAGTCGTTTTCATTACGCTGGCCATTGCTTTAGCCACCCAGGAATTCATGGTCAGGCAGTGTTTGCAAGTTTTTTGAAAACTAATTGAACTGCTGGTGTTAGAGAAGATCAATCAATGCCAGAAAAGTAACTAATTATATTTTGAGTTGTAATTTAACAGATCTGGAGTGATGTCAACGGAGTTTGGCTTCTCCAGTGCAGGGTAGCAAAGATGTATTCTACTAATGAATTTCATTATGGTGAAATTAGATAAGTAGTGAAAATATTTTTTGATGTATTCCTGTAATATCAGCAAGGGAGTACATGGATTCCGGACAGCCTCAGGTCTAGGTATTTTACAATATTATTTGTCAAAAGGTCCCCCCGCCCCCCCCAAAATGGTCAATTACTACTGCTCAGCTCTCTGGCACATCCAATCATTAACTAATATTAGCATCCATTTCGGGTGCCCGTGGGAGCCAATATGATAGTTTAATGCAGTTTTAAACTGTGTTTGGAGCGAAGTAATTGTGGTGTATAACTGTAGGCAGGTAATAAGGCCGGCTGGCAGAGGTATAGCGGCGGGTAGGGATGGAGGAAAAAAAAAAAAACGAAAAAAAAAGCTGGATCGGCGCCGCATCGAGTCGGCCAGCGCGGCCCTCAGGGAAATCAAGGCTGTGCTCTCCGACGCTCAGTACGCCATTGAGACGTGGCGGTGGGAGGAAAGGGGGGAGGGAGGGGAGGGGAGAAGGGGGCTGGGGGGGGGGGGGCTGATGTTGAAGGGGAAACGGCTACAGCCAGAGTCCGCTGTCACGCTCAGGATTAACTACCCGACACCAGAGCCAGCCCGAGACGCGGCGACGGACCGCGGACCGTCGAGCCAAAAACACTTCGGACGCAAGATTGATGAGGCAGAAGCCAACGCGCTATGGGTGGGGGGGGGGGCGGGGGGGCTGGGGGGGGGCTGCAAGCTTTGAGATTAGCCACGCTGACAATAACATTAGAGGGAGAGAGATACCTCCCTCATGCAGGCTTTATGGGGCAATAGAGAGGATATACAGAGGAGAAGGGCTTGGATTGTAAAGATTCGCCCCGAGCTGGGAGAATATGGGTGTGGTTATTGGTGTATATCAGGGAATAACAGCTGCAGAATAGAGCAGTGAGTTACTGTTACCGGTGTCTCTTTACTGAAAAACTCAACGCGAGTGGCAGTCTGGTGTGTAATTAGGCCGTGGAGTGTAACAGATCCAATTTATGGGCATGAATTAAAAATTAAGGTAGAGTGGTTATTTACATGAGAGGATTTTAATGACAGAGAAGCAGGCTGGTGTCTACAGTGAAAATGTCCTCATGTACTGCAAGACCATTGCTGGGCTCACCTGTATAAAAGGATGTTTTTGCTCTAATTAATGGGTAAGCATTAGTGGGTGGTTGACATTTGGATTTGTCTGTGTGCGTATGTCTGCACTTAAGTTACTTAAGTAATCAGACATGCTTTACAGTACTATTATTACCTTTCCAAGTCATTATTAGACTAATAAGAGTGCAATTTCAGTTTTAGAAATATTGGTTACCAAATAAAAGTTGCTCCTTTTGTTATCACCCTCTCTAAATGTAAAAGTAAAGTTGAATTATCCAAACTAGACCATCTCGTGATTTGTTTTTCTCATGTAGTCGTCATCTTCTCAAACTGAGCTATCTTTGATGAGAAATTGAAATGCGAAATTATTGCCACTACTACTAAAGACACTGTAAATCAATGCTATTTCATTTTGCTGATGATACACAGCAGAAGTAATTGAGTTATCCTAATTTCTGAAGGTAAGAGCCGGTGCCATTGCTCATCTTGGGGGTGTAACAAAAAAAAAGGTGTGGTGTAACTACTTTCATTTGTTACTGTGCCCATTAGGTAATAAGTAAATAAATAATATTTGTTTTTTTGCCCAACACTGTGTGTGTGTGTGTGTGTGTGCATGCATGCATTGTGTATACCTGTGGGTTTTGACTCAGAAAAAGTCATTACCCCTCAGGCTCAGCTCAGAGTTGGACAGCGCTCAAAATTTTCATGTTTGTGTCAACATCTAGTGTACAAGTTTGTTTTTTGTGAGCGAGTGAGAGTGTGTGTGTGTGTGTGTGTGTGTGTGTGTGTGTGTGTGTGTGTGTGTGTGTGTGTGTGTGTGTGTGTGTGTGTGTGTGCGTGTGTGTTCATCGGTCCCCCCACTCACCGTCGCAGCCTCGTTCCACCTGACCCACCCTGTGGAGGGCATCTGCGATCAGGTCGGGGAGTCTCCCATTCAGGTCCACGGAGGCCAGGCAGCCCTGGTATCCGTCCCGGGACGCGATCAGCTTGGGCAGATTGCTGTACATGTTCTTCGTCACGCCACCGATGTACAGCTCCCCTGGAAAACAAACACACCGAAAGCCACCCATGAGAAAAATGAGAGTTTGGGAAGGTCGCTTTGACAGCAAGGTCCATTTTCAGATGACTGATTACCTGCAATATGCAAATAATCTGCTACATTTTTATATAAATAAATATCCATTTTGCTATTCTCTATTGATGTAACACAAATGTGATTAAACCTGTAGTCGGTTCATGAAAGATTTTATATTTGCTATTCTAAACACGGTGTCTGGCAGCTCTTTCTGGGGAAAAATCCTCTGGCGCACAGGATGCGATGCGTTTCATGTTTCCAGTTTGTTTGGAAGAAACAGAAGGAGAACCGAGTAGTTAAAAAACAGAGCGCCACCTACTCAAACTCAAACTTCATCAACAGAAAATCCAATTGATTGACAGGTTATCTCTGGGAAGTGCAGTGCACAAACCCCACAGCAATGAGCAGTTGGCACCAAAGATGGAGACAAAACATACATTTAAGTAAACAGTTTATTACAATTTACAGACAGTAATTTGTTACCAAGCATTTGAAGTTGTGCAAAATCATGTTCACATTGATTTCAATTTAAATGTCTTCCTCCCTCATATTCCTGTAATCAAAAAGCAAGCACTTACTTTCTCTCAAGTATCTCTAATCTGATTTACAGTACTGGCAACAGATCGCAATTACAATTCCAGAAATTTGAGTATTACCATCATCAGCTACAACTGTTATCAACCACTTCAGGTTGTCTAAATTTCAGGTTTTATAAAATCAGGTTAACACCTAACAATTTAAACTCCTTTGTCTCTTTAATATGTTTCTTTGCCTTCTTTCTCAAGTATCTCTAATCTGATTCACAGATTGGAGTAACAATTTCTTTGTAATCAGATTACTGTAATCTCCTCACATGTAATCTCTTATTCCATAATGCTGAGAAAAATCCATTATAGGTCCTACTAACATTTTAACGATGCTTCACTGGTAACTTGAAAATATGAGGAGAATATGAGAATATGAGAAGAATATTGATTGAAGAATCCATAATATAATTTGTTTCTAAATTGATGTAAAGATATTGTTACAGCCACATTTTTCCCCAGTAGTGTAGCCTACTAGCCTGTCAGTCAGCTCTGAAGTAATGAGAAGGCATCTGGGTACGCACTACTCTTGATATGCAACAGTGAGTTGCATTTCAAAGCATTGTAAATAGACTCCAGTCTCTGTCTTTCTATTCTAACTGACCACTTGGGCTTAAAAGTGATGAATAATAACAAAAATAGAGAAAGAGCTAGAGGAACAATTGAATTTACATCAGGAGTAATTAATTCAGCCCTCAGCTGTGTTCGGTTGGGGTGTTTTCAGTAAAAAAAAGGCAGTTTCGGTCCAGTGGTAGCGGCTCAACCGATGCTGTGGAGAACCAACGTCCCACTTCACCACTCGCCCAAATAACACGTCTTTCTTTACTCTCCGTTTGGGGGAATGCATGAATAAGTCAAAGCTTCAAGACTTCAATCACTCTCTCTCTCTCCTTTACCCCTCATATATGCAGGTATTCCAATGGGAAATCTTTAAAAAATCAAAGAAAAAGAGAATGCCTAATGGCCATGCAAGAGTGCAAGAGAGCAAGATGAAACGAAAGTTAACAATTTTTCATTCAAATATTTAGTGTTATTTGTTGTTTAACTGTTCTTTTAAGTCCTTGATTGATTGATTGTGAGCGCCTACCGTACGTGAATGTATTACTTTTGTATCTTACGTAGCAGCTGATCAATTGTTGTCATTGGCAAAACTGCTGTATCAATATTTTCACTCTGCCACGAATTCTCAAGCACACTATTTTTTTATTGCATTAATTAATTATAGGGTTTTTTTTCTATTTACTTCATTTGCATCATTTTACTAGTTATTGCATGTTAGTGATTTGCCCTCTTTTGCAGCCTTTTTCAGTTTTGTCTTTATTGATACCAAATTACTGCATTGTTTTTCCATCGTACAGTAATTTTGAAATAAAAATTAGATAAAAAATTATGCACAGAATTCAATAAATTCGCTGTGTGTGTGTGTGTGTGTGTGTGTGTTTACAAGGGGGTTGAAATCTGGAATCAGAGAAATTTGTCTTAGAGTGGGTGTGGCTACCAAAAGTCATCAAAATTGCGTTGGTTATAAGTTTGGCCAAGAGTGGAAGGGGATATGACTAAAATAAAGCACATTTTGTTCGGGCAGTTTATGTGTGCATGTAAAATGTTATAAACTGTGTTGTAGCTATGCAGCCTGCAACTATATTCTCCACAGAAGAGATGACGGCAGCTCATCAACTATGCAGACAAAGAGCTGACATCACACTCAAATCAACCGATAATAAATGAGGTCTGTCATCACCACAAATGCATCGCGGGACTGTACGGTATCTGTACTTGTTTTCTTCCGACTTCTTAACTCCTTTGCTGAACAAGTGTTTCCTCAGTCATTGCTGTTGTAAATATGTGGCGTGTGGCTTGCTGCTGATCGACAGCGAAGGCGTGCAGCAGCAGCTGTTGATGCAGGTAGCAGACGGCTAACATTGCAGCCGCCATGAGACAGGAGGAGTGACAATTTAAAGCCAGACAGTCTGAGTGCGGTGAGGTATACTCTCGGGAGGCCTCCTCTGACAAAATGCTTGTCATTACGGAGGCCCTAAGAAGATGTTTTGACTATAACGTGATTCAAAGAAGCGGCTTGAAAAGACATGAATGGATTGTACAGCATCCAGCCCCGAGCGTCGGAAATGACATTTGATGCTTAGAAAGATTTATTCTGTAATCCTGTCCATGTACCCTTTTGGGAGAGGAATAGAATATACACAGCAGCACTTTTTTTATGCACGGAGAAGAGTTTGTGAATCCTCAGCGAGAAGATAAAGCTGAGTTTTGGGATATCTCAGCGCTCAAGCACAATTATGGTCTCTTTACATAAGGACATAAAAGGAAATATCCATTGACTCTTAAGCCCAATTATTTTCTCGCGCTCTCCCTCTCGCTAAGCCCTCTGTTCTGGAGAGTTGTGCGGAAAATGCCAAGTGAAATTATGAAAAACACAAAGAGGCCTTTGATGTAAATGCATATGAATAAACACGATTTGAAATGCTTCGGGCATTTCTCATCATTGTAACTCTGGCTTTAACCTTTATCTTAAAGAAGGCCGAAAATAAGCACAGCTCGTCCCGGGGAAACCTTTAGCAGAAGGGATTAGATCCGGCTACAAAGATTGGACAATGAGAAAAAAAAAAATTATCCCGTTCAGGAAAATACATATTTTAGCAGCTTGACACCGGAAAATGACGTTTTGGAACAACTTTCAACTTAAGCATGCCGAGAAGCAATGAGCCACTAGGTCAATTATATGTGGACTTTGTGTAATGGAATGAGTCAATGATGTTTGCCAACTTCTCTCTAGAATTAATGAGTACTTGACACTTCATATTTCTCAGCCGGGGCTCCCAGGCATTATAATCAATACAGTGAATTCATTAGCCGTCCAGCTGAATGATGTCCTGAAATCGCAGCTGAAGACGAACCATTTAGCAAATATGAAATCATCGGGATGGAGTTAATCTCAAAAGAGCAAACAGCGCATTTCCTGCAGAAGTTAACGATATAGTCGAGATTCCGCTGGCTGTCTGCATACTTTGTGTTGACGAGAAGAGAGGGAAGGATATTAATTAGGCGCCAGATGTACTGCAAAAATGAGTCACATTTTTTTTTTTCTCATTTGAAGAATACGGACGATGGATGAAGATGAATGAATGAATATGCACCAAACATGCACAGCCATACAGACACACACACACACACACAGGCGCGCTCATTGTGTTCATATTGGAGTTTCATTTCAGTTGGATTTCTTTGGGCAAAGTTTTGACTTCGCTGTTCAGTTTGAGCATTCACAATCTGGGTTTATTTTGTGATATTTGTTGGGGTTATCATGCTCTGTGAGCGTATGAGTTAAGCCTTAAGGGAAGAAAAAAGAAATGTTTTTGATGTCGATACAACTTGATTGGTGTTTGTGGTCTGTCAGTGTAGGAGTTAGCACTTAAGTCTGCGAGTCTGAGTAAGAAAGACCGATGAATGGGCTGCGAGAAGTGTTTTCGCTATCTATAGAACTTCATCTGTGGTTTTTGGCATCTATTAGATGAGTGAGCACTTGAGGGGATTTTGCTTTGTGGATTTAATCTGCCAAGTGTTGGGTGCATCTATGAAAGTCACAAAGAAACAACATTTTGATGGTGTCTTGTTTCCATAATTCCAACATATTTCTGGTTGAAACCGAATTTTGGGGCAGGATGTAAAGCCTGTTCAAAACAAACGTGCAAAGAGAAAGGCAGTGAAGCCCAGTGCATATCTGGTGCAGCTGTTGAAGGAATCCACTGTGAAACGCTTTATGTATAATCTTGAGCTCGCACAAATTCTGGATTCTTGAAAATGAATGAATTCACCACTGTCGCCACTCTGTGACTTTGAAACTTCAAAAGTTCAGTGCCAAAACAAATCGACTGAAAAATTCAATTCTGCATTCAGGCTAATCAATCAAGCATCTTAAAAGAACTTGTCAATTTTTTTCAGGCATGTGGGGAGAATATAGTTTGTGTTTACTTTCTTTCTCCTTTAGTCAAATTGTGTAAGAAGTAACTTGCTCATTTTTTTCTTTTTTTTTCTCCTTTTGAACAGTTCCCTAGAGGCTACATTGTCATATTTAAAATATAGTCTGTGCTACACTTATTCTTAGAGAACTTGCATGAGCATATACTTTTTAAAATTTCATTCTGCTGATCTTTTAACTTCCTTTTAATAGTATATTTTTGTACTTTGTCTTGTGTCACGTGTACAAAAGTGCTCTTTTTATGTTTATGATTTACGATGTTAATGTTTTTTATGTAAAATTCTGCACTGTTTTCAGTACACCTTACTGCAAGCATGAATTAATACAGTCAAAGTAACTTTAAGTCAAGCAGCAGATTTTATAATTATGGGAGGGACAGAGGGAATCTGTGATGGTATTATTGGTTGGAAATTGTATTTAACATTTTTATGTACACCTATTGGCAAAGCAAAGTTTTCAGGAAGTAAGCGCAATGGGATTCTGATCTGAAAACAAAAGAAAAAATGTTGTAATTTTCTGACCATTTATTGTTAAATAGGTGTATATTTTGATATGGAGAATAAGCTGACAAGGTAAAAAAGTCATCGTGCCTTTAAATTATGAAGATCTATGACCAAAGCATGGATTGCAAGAAACGTTTTCACTGTCTATTGCATAAGGTCGATCAGTATGGGTTTAACTGTTAAGATTTTTACTATATAAGTTTAGTCTAGGAAGATGAAGAAGCGCTTAATTTTCCCAAAGTCTAGGAGGCTGTGGCCTGGTCGGGCCTGGCTCGGCGGTCCAAGCAGTGATGAATGCCTGTGCTCCTGAACTGCTCAGAGAGGTCCACAGGACGGGACCAATTACAGCCTCCCAGACATCACTCGAGACCTCCTCCTCCGCATCTCCACGGTTACCGTAATGACCTCTCATGGGCCGGTGGGAGGGGCCGCGATGCTGGGATGCGGGGCCCCGGAGAGCCTCTGACAGCACAATCTGGAGGAACACACTGACTGAACATTTACGCCGGACGACCGGGGCTTTCAGAGGGTTTTTAAAGTGAAATATAGATCTTGGCGATGATGGTTTTTCTTTTTTTTTTGTGTCTGTAGCGGTGTGAAAACCTCATATCTCACAATTTTGCTGCTCTGAAAGTTGATCTGCGAGTCATCTGAGAGATGAGTTCAAGAGTTCAGCACCTTCGGACCCATGATACCCACTCAAAAGTTGTTCTTTCATTTCCAATATACATCTACTCGATACCTGAAAACTCATTCAAAAGATTAACGCAGGAGTTTCACCTGGAAAATAAGGGTGGCTTTCTTGATTTCTGAAAAGTTTACTTTTTTTTGGGAGATATCGTTTTTAAACCCAATAGCAGTGCTATGCCATTCATAACACTTGGTCAGTATGCCTGGACAAGACCAGACAAGACCTCTATTTCATCCTTAACTGTAATTGGCTCCCAAGTGCAGCGGCCATATCTAGCGATATCACATATCAGATACCTTACATTATTTATATCCATCATTAAGAGACCTTTGATAATGAGGAGAGGCCCATGAATGCACGACGTCTCATCTCATCTCTAAACAATACTCAGCTTCCTTTTGCCGATTCCCCCGCGAACGCAGAGCCGACCATTAACTTTCATTAAATGCTCTATTAAGAATCTCTGCCTCCCTCTCGAGTCCTCGCTCTCCCCTCTCTCTCCATTGTTTGTGTTGCCTCGCTCTCACGCTGGCTCTAATTGACACAAATTGAATAGTTGTTGATGAGGGAGATGAGAACAAACGCACGCACACACACAAATGTACGCTGTAGGCTGCGTGAATGAGTGGCTGTCAGGCGGCGGTTGTGTGCGTTATAGGGGGAAGCTGGGACAATGGCAGCCAGCAGGAAGATGCAGGGAATCTGTGATTGCTAATTACAGAGGCGCTCCGATCTGCAAAGACGCCACAACAAGACGATTGGTGTAGAATAAATGTTGTCGCTGCTCCGCGCGTTAATTGGCGACACCAAATTATGAGTTGTGTAATTATCTTGCGTGTTGCATCTCTGTGTTTCGGCCTGCGCGCGTGTGTATGTTTGAAAATAAACGGTATGGCAGGAGATGTTTTGAATACTGCGAGGAGAGGATTCAAGGCGACTAAATAGAGCTGTAATTATTTGATACTGTAATGACGTGTTTTCAGTAGCAGGTGTTCTCTCTCTCCCTCTCACTCTCACTCTCCCTCTCTCTCTCTCTCTCTAGCTCTTTGAATGTAGGCAGCTAAGTGAGAGAGAAAAAGCTGGAAGCAGTGTAATTGGAAACAATGAGGGAAAATGCAAAGTTAAATGATTACAATGAGGTAAAATGTACTTTGTCTGCATTCATTTTGCATGCCGTCACCACAGTCGAGGCTAATTCGAGTTACAGTTTGAGCCATGAGTCATCAACATTCGAGTCCAAGTCCTTGTTTGCCTATGACCAAGAAGGTTTAGGCGAGGCTAATTGAGCCTTCCTGAATACTGGGGAACGAAAGCAGTGAGAGGACTTACTACTTAAGTATGGAACTGAGGTACTAATACTTTGAATTGTGTGAGCCATGCAGTGAAGATTGTGACTTTTTTTGTATTTCAAATATGTTGTGTGATACTCATTACACGGCTAAAAAAAAATGAATCAGGAAAATTGAGTCCTTGAAATGCACACGCACGTTTAAATACAAACAGAGCGAGAGAGAGAAAAAGCTGGGCTCTTCCAAACTGTTGATTGGCAATCACAGTTTATTACCATTTCTATAGCAACAAACAGTCTGGTGTCGGGTGCTAACTGAGCAGCCATCCTTAAACAAATAACCAAGATCAGTAATATGCCTGCGATTTCTGCAGGTGTCTGTCAATTAATTCTTCACTACAAATGAGATATTTCACACATCAGACACATTCATGGGGAGAAGGAATGTCATAACATAACATAACACTCCATATGTGGCAACTATCCTAAGTGTAGAGCATCAGTAGCATGAGTCACTACAGGTTATTATTAGGGATGGGACGATATACCAAAATTTAATATATGGCAATACAGAAATGTGGCAATACGTATCGTGGGGCAGAAAAATTAATCGTGATATTCGCTCCATTTTATTCTCCCATCGTAATCACAAATGAGACAGCTTGCCCATCACAATTTCACAAGCTCTCCATGGAAATTGGATTATATAGACTTTGTAATGACAGTTCATAAGTATGCACACAAATGAGTATTCTCAACTGAGTGGACATATAGTGGCACAACACAGAATAGGCTGTCCCTGTACACACACTTGGATAGCAGCGGTCCTCAGTTCTGATTGGATGAGTCACGCTTGAAGCCGTCACAAAATACAATAAACCTGAATTCAATATTTCTATGACACAGTTAATAGAAGATCCTGTCTGTAAAACTGTTATCATTTTGTCAACGGTGATCTTAAGTGAGCTATTATCCTTTAACACGCTGGCATTTGTTTTCATTTTATATGAGCTGTTGTTCTGTGTGTGTCACTTTTTTTTCCCCTGATGGTGGATATCTCATTTTGGAGTGAAATTCTTCACGTCTTTAATGTGCGATGAGTCATTTTGTCAGCTACATTTTTACAGTATATGTGTGTTCTGGGATGCTACAAGCCCTATTTTATGTCAGTGTGTTTTTTCTTGGACACACACACACACACACACACACAAACACAAACACTGGTGACAGACAGCAGGGGGGATAGACACCATCCAGCCTCTTCCTTTCGAGTTAAATTTCCCCCTCACACACACACACACACACACACACACACACACACACACACAAGCACTTAACCCCCTCCACCACACAATCTCAACAACCCACCACGATCAATTGGTATTTGTGAGTCTTAACACACCTTGGTAAGATCCAGGGGTCTGAACAGGCGCCAGTGTTTGGCGGTGACACTCTCTGAGAGATTGTATAGAGTGACACGGACAGGCATCATTACACACTTTCATGCCTCCATTCTCCCTCTCTCTGAAACGTCGCTCTGCATTCATCTCCACCAATGTCCTTTCGCTGTGCCTCGGCCGCGCTCTCCCCCTTTTCTATTGCGTTTTTAGTTTTTCTCACTGTGGTATCTTCTTTTTTCTTCCTCCGTTTTCTGCATATCTGTCTCTGTCTCCCCCGCCCTTTCATTTTCCACTCTCGTTGTCAATATCCTCACCCTTTCTTTCTTCCACTTCCCTTCCTTTCTCCCTCCTCCTCACTTTGTTTCATTCTCCCCTACATGATCTCCCGCCCAGACGACAGTATAGGTCAATTGTTCCATATTGTTCCATATTTTACTGGTCTAGTTCCCCTAGAGCCCATTGAAACCAACAGAAATTGGATTAGTGGCTGCTTGCCATGATTTCACTTGTGATGTTTTAATGCAGCCACATTTTAGACATACATAGACCTACAGTATGTTTTATTTATTTGTGCAGTTTTTAAGTTAAACATACTTCACTGTGTCAGGTGGAAGTTTTAGACTCATAACTCTAAATTTGGTGATTTTTCATATTGTGGCCTGAGAAAAGGCAATGAAACTCATTCAAAACCCATATGTCAATGTGAAAATTACTTATTTTTTTCCCAATTTTTGAAAAGTTCACAATATTTTCAACTGTATCGTATGGTATTGCATCGTATCGTATCACATCATATCATATCACATCATATCTCAGCGGTGATATGTTATGCTATGACATGGTTGCTGCCTCCAGGTGTCATCTTCTGACTCAGTGACGCCTGGAAATAAATATCCATCTTCTGTGATCAGTGAAGCAATCTGAGTTGTTAATTTGTTTACAAAAATGATAAAGACTGACTCAGTGGGGTTCGGGGTATCTGCTGCCGGTGAGGGCAATCTGAGAAGTGACAGATAATGTCATTATTCTCACAACACAAGTGGTCGCTACTCAATAGAGCATAAACACGGTTCGTATGCGAGACCCAAACAAACAAGCTGCGAGGTGATGCAACGTGCTTTGGTGGCCATATTGGAGGTCCTCAGTTTTTTGGCAACAACAGCTGGGAAATAGGTGATTGCATTACAAAACTTATGCATCAGTCATTTCAACAGTATGGAACACTGCAAAGTCTCTATTCTGTACATCGTGGAGGAAGGCAGACTGTTCTCTCTCTGTCTCTCTCTGTAAAATGATGGAGGGGGGGACGTCCAGATAGTAATAGTCTCCCCATTCATCAGGGGAGACTATTACTGCCCAGGCCCCTGTCAGGAGGGAAGAACCCAGCCAATGAGGCACCAGGGATTTCTGACTGATGGGGGGACTAGGCCAATCATGTTCTCTCCTATGTCAACCTTCCGCCCCTCTCCTCGCATCACTGGCCAGTGCGACAGCTCACTGTAGCTTTGTTTCAGCAATATGGTCAAATACTCCTATCCATAGAAAAGGAAAATAAATAAATAAATGAATAAATAAAACAGCTATTCTGCTGCATTTAACTTGAAAAGCCAATTGATTTGGGGTGTCTAAGAGAAGGCCGACAAGCCATTAGTTTAAGTGTGGTAAACATAATTAGAACTACTATTGCCTTATTGATTTAAAAAAAAAACTAGAAATAACCGCCTCGCAGTTGTATGCCTCCGCCAATAAACTTTGTTTTATCATTGCAAGGACAGTCTTTATTTATTGAACATATATAATTAATGTGATTATTACGTCAACTTAAAGGATTTTGGTGTCTGCAAAAGTAAGTGACAGCACTTCCACCGTTTTTGTACAATGACCCAAGATTGTTTTCTCAGCTACAGTGGTAAGCAAAACATTATGTCACAGTGAAGTTGACCTTTGAACTTTTGGATATAAAATGTCATCACGTCATTATCTTATCCTATTAGACATTTGCGTGAAATTTTGTCATAATTAGCGTATGAATTATTGAGTTATGGCCAAAAACGTCTTTTGTGAAGTCACAGTGACCTTGATCTTTGACCACCAAATTCTAATCAGGTCATCCTTGAGTCCAAGTGGACGTTTGTGCCAGATGTAATGAAATTCCCTCCAGGCGTTCCTGAGATATCGCGTTCATGAGAATGGGACGGACGTACGGTCACAGTGACCTTGACCTTTGACCACCAAAATCTAATCAGTTCATCCTTGAGTCCAAGTGGACGTTTGTGCCAAATTTGAAGAAATTCCCTCAAGGCGTTCCTGAGATATCGCGTTCACAAGAATGGGACAGACAACCCGAAAACATGATGCCTCCGGCCACGGCTGTTGCCGGGCGGAGGCATAATGAACAGAAAGTGGAGAGGCATTTTGAAATTTTAATTCTCAAATTCAAAAAGGTTGATTAATGCCTTTCTTGGCCTTTCGGTGTTAGGCAATTCAAGTCAGTTTCCTCTAACATGTCATTTATTTATTTCTCCTGACAGTTTTTAAATTTTTCACCTATTGATTTTTTTTCTTTCCTTAACCATCTTTTGTACATAGATGGAATATCCTCTTGTAGTGTTTGTCTGTATTTATTGTGCCATCTTTCTCTATTTGAATGCCCACTCCTTTCCCCCATAAAGAGGCCTTCTATGTTTTACGTGACATTAATGTAAATTCTATTTTTTAACTGGTCCAACTGAAGTGAGTGAAACTACTAACCCTTAACTTTAAAAACTCCACCTATTAACACCAAAGCCCTGTGGAAGCACTGTGTTGTTGGAACTAAGAGATTAGAATTTCTATTAGGTCTTTATCCCTGTACAGTATAAGCTTGTTTTGTTTTGCTTTTCTGCACCTGCACATTATTGAATACTTTACTGTTGTCTTTTGTAAACTTGTGTATTGTGTATTGTAGCAACTGATAATGTAAAAACTGCCGGATAACCTAATAACTTGTCAAAATGTAATAAAATGCTTCTCTAAATGGGTTGAAAACATAATAAAACCTGTTCATGTAGTAAACTCCAATATGATGTAATAATACCACATGATTTTTTTATTTTATTCATAAGGGACGTAACATTTTAAACAATGATGTAATAACATTGACAAATGATGTACTGACTCATAAGGATATTACTCAATATTATTACATCATCAGTTTAAGATATGTTAAACCCCTAATAAAGTAATAATCACCAGTTGATATAGTAATGTGATATTATTATATCATCCAGCAAGTTTATGGCATCTACATGTTTTATTAGATTTTCACCCCATTTATTTAGATGTACAGTTATTACATCATCTGGTACATTATCTGGCTGTTGTTACATTATTAGTTGCTACAGTGTGGCATGAATTCATGAATACCAAAAAAAACAAAAACAAAAAGCAGGGGCAGGAGCAAAGAACACATACTGTATGCATGTGCATGTTCTGTGTGCAGACGTGCACGCAGACACACACTCTTAAAAAGTACCGTCTCTATCTCCTCTCATCCTCCAGTGAAAGGGCTAGCAGTCAGCATTTGACGGCAGGGAGAGATGGAGGGGCAGCGAGAGGGAGGGAAAATGGCCAAAGCTCTGAGTAATGCCATAGTAAATTGTAGTGGAAGACAGGTCAGTGGGAAAAAAAGCTAAAACACACTGCTCTATTGCAGCACTCAAGCTACCTGGCCCATCATTTATTGAGAGAGTACTGACACTGAGGAGAAAGGGAGAGGGGATGGAGGAGGACATGGGGGGAACAGACAAAAAAGGAATGAAGAGGTATCTTCATAGGACTGTATGATACAACAAAATGTTTTATCTTATATAAAGCCATGATTTGCAGTGGCATCAGTGTTTTGTCGAAACCGCCATATTGACTCCTGAACAGCAACAAGCAAACACCTCATCTGAATTCGGATGAACAGTAAAGATATTTAAATCAGACTGAAGTCCTTGGAGGATGTGACCCTTACTCTGCCACCAACATCGCTAGAGTCTGCAGATAAACTCCCCGATCTGTCGTTTCATATATATAACCCGCTACATTTTATTCACAACCCGTCTCCGTATTCCGGTGAAACCCTTAAGGCGAACTAAAGTACCTATGCATTTCGGTATTTCACTTCAGGGTGGGTAAAACTATCCCAAAGTACTTCATCTTCAAGAGAAAAAGTTGCAGGTAAGACAATGTTCCCTTATGAGTTGCTACTATGTCATGTAAAGTTAATAAAATAGCGATGGAAGGCACTCCTCTGTGGGTTTGTTTTGGGAGTCAAATTGGGAGTCAATATGGCAATGTCAACGGACCAGATAAGATAATACATATAAATATATTTTATCTTATTGGAATTATTTAATATAATTGTTTATTACATTGATGATGATGAACAGTAATTGGCTAGGCGGTGTAATGAACTTATACCTTTTTTTACACTAATAATGATGATGACAGTAACCGTGATGATGATTACCACAGTAGTTATTGCTTGATTATCTTAATTATTCCTGTCCGTATTCATGTTGGTGATGATAACATGATGATGATAATGACGACACTAATGATGATGACAACAGTTATTGTAATCAACTTATCACACATGCCCATTTATGAAATGACGGTGAAATAACGCTGATGATGACGACGACGACATTTGAAAATCGTAACGCTGATTTCAGTATTGGTGTTGATGACGCAAAGGCAATAATGAGGATGATAAGGAAGGGTACGGCGATGATGATGGCAGCAACACCAACCACACTGATAATGATGATGACGATGATGAAGATCGGGGTGATGGATGAGCTCAGCGTCTCACCCCCTCCTGAACCTTTCTCCGCTCTCCTCGCCCTCCCGGAAGCTTCCCGTTCGGAAGCCTTGAGGAGCGGCGCCGCGCAACAAGGCTGAAGCAACCGCGCGAGACATTTATACGACCTGACGTTAGCGCTAATCCAGTTATGCTGCATGTGATTTGTTTGGTTATTATTATGCAAATGGCTTTAGGCGCTGCTTTGGCAGATCTTCATCACGTCCCCTCCTCCCCCTCTGTCACTTGCAATCCGAAACCAGGTGCAAACTGAAGCGTTGTTAAAGAGGAAATTGAATAAACACAAACTTTTCCTCACTTTTTTTATTCTTCGTCTCAAACTCTCACTGTTAGACTTCAGCCCATTCCCACATCTACACACATCCACATCCAGCGCAGTGTTCATGCTCCAGATGCTTTATGCTAACAAGTCTCGAAGGAACGCCGCTATGAGGACACTAAATGTTGAACAAGACGAAGCAGTTTCTTCTCCTAGGGTGCTGGAAGATGGACAACTGAAAACGTCCTCCCGCATGCACCTCAAAAATGTATCCATCTTAATGAAACATTAACTTGAGTATTGCAGTATTGAAAAAAATATGTCAATGCAGTGAAATAATTCCACTTGTTTCAGGAATGTTCGTGCATCTCATGTCATTTTCCTGATACTAGTGAAGTGGTCTGCATTATTCTGCCTCATTTCGAGATATTGCCAATTCTCTCTCTCTATTGGAAGATTAAAGAAAATTGAAAATGTTTTCACTGAATATGAAAGTAAATGATGGACATTTTTTGTGGTGTGATCAGACTAAGGACCGGGTGTCTATAGTTTTATGTTTTTGTGTTTCTCTGTCTGTCTCTTTGAGTTTGAGGTTGTTTTCCAAGTCGAGTGCCAGCTTAACTTGACCAACACTTGAAGCCCTTAAAACTAACACTGCACCCTCAGCTGAGGATTACAAGGTCAACTCAAGTTTTGAAGAGGTCTTGTTAGGATGATATGGGACCAGCACTGTAGAGCACAGCAGTTACAGTAATTTGCCTCTACATCCAACTTTCTTTCCGTTCTGTTTCTTTGGTGGCTGAAGAAGAAATGAAAAGAAGTTGTGAAAGGGATTTTGGTCCCACAGACAATGAATTTCTTCAGTATGATGACATCTCTGTCTTGTCCTTCACTTAATAGATCTACGCCGTCCTCTTGTTACGATCGCCCCGCAGAGGCCGATTTTAACAGCTATTCACTGTGAAGCAATGTTATGGAGGGAGGCGATAATAAGGAGCACAAGACTAGGGGAAGAGAAATCTATTCTTCTAACATAATGGAATAGACCCTGGCATTGTGGTAATGACATTTCCTCTCCACACAATATAATGGAAGGACAGAAAAACCCTCAGGATGTAACAATGTATAGCGTCAGAGGATGAATAGTCAGTGTTTTACATCCGTCCTGGCGGTTCAGTTTGAAAGACTGGAAATGTCAACGGGTTGGTGACAATGCCCCCGAGAGAGAACAGAGGATCATCAGGCATGGTGTTCCTGACAATGTACACGACAAGCATCTGAAGCAAACCGTTACAATACTTCTGTGTCAAGGCCGCTGGTTGGATATGTAAAAGCAAGCAGTGGAAAACATCTATTGTTGCGGTTATATAACTCCTCCTAACATCCTTCAACCGGAGAAAGTGGGTTCAAGCTTCCTTGTCAGCAATCATCGGCCTTGCTGAAGTGTCCTTGAACAAGACACTGAATCCCTAAAAGCTCCAGAGTTGCTGTTCGTGGCGGACCTCGACCTCTGACCTCCCGCTGGAGGGGGGCAGCAGGAGCAAAATCTATAAACTATCACATTATTATTATCATTACATATAATACACATACAGACCGCCCCACCGCCGACAACACCTTGAACACACAAAATGTTTTTGTGTTGAAATAAGCACCTTCAGGGGAGACGAGTAGAGAGGTTTCTGCCTCCACCCTTGGGTGCCACTGGTCAATAGATAGTCATTACACCCAGGCGTTTGGATCGATGCCGGGCCAATTTGGAAGCCAGCGGAGTCGTGGGCCGCGCATGGCCAACGCCATTTAAAAACATCAACTTAGAGAGACGTCACTCGTCAAAACGTGCCCACCGCAGGGACTCATCCAATGATCTGCTGCATCAACCAATAACACCACCCGCAGAAGGTTAACCCATTCTGCTTGGAGATAACCTGCTGCTGTTGAGACAGAAAGTTACCTTAAAGAACCTTGAAGATCTCCCCTTTTCTGCAAGATAAAACAATCCTGATGTTCACAGGTGGATTTTTTTTTTTTGCTATATTTGATAGATACCGTAGAAAGAGACAAGATACCAGTAAATGTGATACTTGAGTGTGTCAGCTCTGTTCCTATGTTATATATTTGTATATTTATATGTAAAATGCAGCCATTTTGTTTGTGTGTGCTCTTTCACAATAGTATATGAGCAGCAGAAGTAACAAATCATTTGACAAGTGATTTGATAAATGCAAAGACAAGAAAAGTACAGATAAGAGTTTTTGGTAAGCTAATTAACAAATTATAGTCTATGGAACATGAATTAAACATGAGCTTGCTAAGTATGTTCTTAGTGGGTTGGGCATTTTTAGATGGCAGCGTCCACACATCAAAGAATAAATAGCAAGTTTAATTATGAATGAGTAGTTTGCATTATGAGAATTAGAATGATCTGTCTTTTTGTTTATCAATTTGAAAATACATTTTTATTATCTAGATTTCAATGTGCCTTAATAATGATCCAAAAGACTGTAAAATGTACAGTTTATATTTAATTTACATTCAATAACTTTGAGGGGATTAGACCTATTTAAAATATTTATCCATGAACAATGGAATGGGATTTCTAACATGTTACGTCTTTTGAGTAATAAACCCAAGGATTTTTGTTGTGTTCCACAGTGCCAACTAATCTACTGCCAATGCAGGAATGTCCTTTCGTGCAACAATAAACACCACTCACAAGTGATCACACGTTTGTGAGATTGAAAATCTTAAAAAACTGAATTCCAGGATGCATTCAGCTTCGTGTGAATGGGTTTCCTCTGGGACGGTTTGTACCCTCCATTGTGGCGACTGTGGCCTTATCGCTTGGAGAGCGCACGGCCTTGGTGGGGACATGGGAGAGAGACAATGGCTCGAATTAGTGTTGTAGCTGGTCTGCTACGAGGTATGCAGAGGTTTTGGTATTGTGGCAGGATTAGCGAATAGCTTAGCTTGGTTTGTCAGGCACTGATATTAGCCAGAAAGAAGAAGAAAGAAAAGCTTTGGGGTGATCAAACGGCTAATCTCAATTTTACCGCTGGCAAGTGCAGAGCTCATTAAAATGTGTGTACCTGTTTGTCTTTCTCTCCTCCTCTCCCTCCCTTGCCAAACCTCTCCTCCACATTGTGTTTCAATTTGTTCTGCTTTTGTTGAAAAATGGAACATGTTCAATGTCATCTCTTTACAATTCTACAAGAGTACACTTCATTAGCAAACGCCTTCAAAAGGAAGGGACAGGCAATGTCTGAGTAAGACATACCAAATTATGCTTCCTCCCTGTATCTCCTCAAACTAAAAAAAATCTTCATTAGGTTTATTCTACTGTTGTTGTTTTCTTCATTGCCCATCAACATATTTAATAATGACATTAACATCTTTGACATTGTCATGTTATTCGCATAATGAAGCTGGGTATTCCCCTAAGGGCATTGCGTTTGCTTCCTCTTCCACATGGCCAACACTGTTTACTTCAACTTCAGCATTGCAGGCGGCAAAAATGCACAGTAACACTACAGCAACAACAGGAAGGATAACGTAACATGCAGTCATCAGCTTGGTTTGGTAATCTATTGTATCAGTTTGAAAAATTCACATATACTGTTGTGGCCTAAGTCAGATCAGTCACTAATTCTCCTACAAATTGAGAAACTAGAGAACCGAGACTTTAATCTGTAATATGTACACAGTACATTCTAGTCTTGCTCCATTGACAATGAAATGAGGATTGACTCTTACAGTGCTTGTTCAGTGTTATTGTATGGTATTGCCATCGGTTGGTAAAAGAAAATGTATTCAAATGTGCTCACATCCCCAGAAAATTCACTTTGGTACTCTCAAAGTCACCTCACTGTCTTTTCCAGTTCATTTTCAATAGAGCTGTATATCGTAGTGACATTACAGAATAGGGGACAGGGCGATATGTTCTCTCACTGACTGTAAGAGGCAGTGAATGTTCACTAATTAAACCTGAAGTGTCCTTGGTTAAAGGTGCTACCTGTAGCATTTTTAAGCATCAGTATATAATTGTCAAATGTGATATGTTGGTGTAATTACTGTAAACAAATGAGACCAAGGTAGAGACCAATTGTCTCACACCAGCGGTAATGTTAGTGGTAGTGTTTCTCAAAATAAAGACCACATTTCCCATAAACACTGTTGCTTCCTGTCACATGTTTGTTAAGGGTGATTATACTTATATCTAAAACAAATAATGTGGTAATGATGTATTGATGTTAAAATGCCACACATAGCATCTTTAACACATAAAACATATTTCAATAGTTAAAAGTGTCAAAGTCTGAGACTTGGCATCACTTTCAATCCAGAAAGGTCAACTCTGACAGTCCTAATGTCCATGTCACAGAGATATACTGTAAGATACAATGATGTGATGGCAGGCCGATGAGAAAATAGGGCGATAACAAATTTCTAACAGCAGTTAAAGACTGGAAACCTCCCTACAGTTTCTTCTCTCTGTGCGTCGGAGCCTGAAGACAAAAAGACCAATTTGTTTGCAAGGCTGATTAGGGGGCTAATGTACTTCACAGGATGAAAAAAAAGAAATAAGTGGGACATGCCCAAACAGCCCTCAAAATGTAAACCTCAAAGTAAATGTCAAGCAATAGGCTGCTCCACACTCTTTCATACCGAGGCAGTGGGGATGTGTTTACTGGAGGAATACATTTCCTGGCTTTTGATTCAGCGATAATTAACTAGCATTTGCACCGCGGGATAGTAGCGGCTGGGGAGGCCGACCGGTAGCTAGGATAACAATTTATACTTTAGTAGGATCCCCATTGGCTGACACCTCAGAGACCCGCAGTCTTCCTAGGGTCCATACAAAAAAATTTAATTAAAACTTTATAGCACAGTTGACGTTGCAAGACAGATAGACATGGCAGATACTAGATTACTTAAAAATTTCCAGACCAAGGTATTAGGCGTGGGAGATGCAAGGTTTATTAATGTTTTCCAGTCAAATGGTCAGCTGCATAGATGCTGTTTTATAGACATTTTGAATGCCTATTTATGTGCATGTGTGCAATTTGAATAGGTAAGGAGTTCCCCTCCATGACTGCTCTGCAAATAACAGTGTCTGAGGAGATTTGATGTTGATCTAGTAAGAACAAATTGACCCAAGCAAACATCCCTAGATTGATAATGATATACTTTGCTAGTGAAAGGGATTTGATCTATGGAGCATTCTTTTTTTTTTTTTAAGCAACAACTATAAACACTACAAACAAAGCCAGATCCGCTGGTTGTATGTGTGTGATACCCTTCAAATTAATATTGAAAAATGCCTGAAGTTATCACCACTCTAAATAATCCCCCACAAAAGCTCATAATATTCCTATGGAGAATTATATTGTGTCTTCAGTACTCGATAGTGAGTTTATATTGAATTTATCATACTTTATGGTATTTTCTTAACCTCCTATGGTGTTATGATAGGATTTTCTGTGGTATTATATTTTGACCTATAGTAGCTGCATTGTATTTTAATAGCATCTTCTAAAAGTTGTAACATCACTACTGTTCTTTTGTGTAAGCGGCGGTGGCTATGTTGGGGCAAGAATACAGTTGTTACTTGCTAGTTGGCCAACCATTTCATATGCTGCTCTGCAGGCTGTCAACAGGAATGACATAGCCCCATTCCTCAGTATAGTGTATCTTCAACATGTCTCCCTCTGAGACTCGCGTTCACCATACAAAACTCGATCCACTCAGCGCTCTCCTTGGGGACTGTGTGTTGTTCCCTCATCATACTTTAGCTGACAAAGAGGGATGCCTTGAAGATTTTTTTCTGCCTGCCCAAAAACAAAGAGAAGGGAGACAGAGACACAAAACCCATTTTCCCCATTTTCTCTGGGCAATTACACAGGTAAAGCTTGGAGAATGGTGTTTTTTTGTTTGAAATGTACTCGGCAATGGTGTTAAAACAGGGCAAATAGATTGTGATCTACGCCCCACTGTTAATATTGCCTCTGTTTGATTTGCAAAGATTTGCACGCAACTGCTAAACTCTTGGTGGGGGGGAGGTACAATTTGTGTGTGTGTGTGTGTGTGTGTTTGTGAGTGTGAGTGAGAGCGAGGGGGAATTCTTAGCTACCATGTTTGGTGGTATGTGTGTTTATGTATTTGTATGTTAAGTGTCCATATCCACCGACACACATGGCTAGCTTCAGTGCATCAGTGTACTGTATATGGGACTACACTGTTCGAGCTGCGTGTGATGTCTCGGCAGGGGAATTGTCCTAGCAGAACTACAGAGCATGGTTTGAATGCCCAATTAGACTAGGGAATAGAAGATAGAGACATCTTCCCCCCACTAAAGGTCCTCTGAAGCAAGATTTACAACTATTATTCTTCCCACAAGCACTGAGCTGCCTTTGCCTCCATCCCCTGCTGGCAACGGTTCCTCAGATAAAGAAAAGGACCCCTGAAAATAAATAAAGAAGTTTAGAAACACAGCGGCTCACAGATTAATAACACAGATGGAGCGTTCCTCCCCAGCCTTGTGTAGTGCGTACAGTGATGCTCCGGTACTGAAAAGGCAAAATGGCCGTCCTTCCCCCCGCACACCCTCATCGTCTTCACAAATTGTCGGCCTTCTGTTTCATTTGCGGAGACAAATCGTTCAATGGGGTGTCTGTAATTTTGCACATTTCGAATATGCAAATGAGGCTATTCTCACCGCATGGCTCTGCAGTGGGCAGCTGAGAGAGCTTGTCGACGCACGCTTGGTTGGTGGTTGTTTTATGAGGAGGAGGTACAACGGTCCGTTAATCACTCAAGCTGGTGAGACAACAGCGGAGGAGTGGGGGAAAATGCTAACACCAGTTGTATTGCTCGGAGAACACGGCTCGTCTCAATAATGGGAAGACAGATTGTGTTTACATTTGGTGAACTACAGTGACAGCTGAATGTGTGTGTCTTTTCCGCCCGACCCCTCATTTTTTAATAGGTTTAAGGTTGTTTGTAAAGCGTTTGCGCTCGATTAGAAAGCGCACAGTGGAATGAGAGGGGGATGACGTGCGATGAAGGTCCCGCCCGAGTCGGACTCAAACCCTTAACGTCATGGCCACGCACCTGCTAAGCTGCCGGTACAACCCTGCATGAACCTCATTGACCCGGCTTTCCCTTAATGACTCTCCTGTCTAATCTCATACTTGATTGACAGCCGTCTTAGCCACAGCCTAGACAGCAGCCATCAATCACAAACGAAACCCTCCTAATTACAGACATCAATTGCTTCACTTTAGCAGATCATCAGGGTAGATATGCTGCAAAGAGTGCACGAATGCACAGGAGATTAGTTTTATCTATCAATCACACACAGTGCTTCATGCATACATATCGAGCTGCAGCTTGCTGTACTCAAAAACCAAGGCTAAAAGCAATCATTCTTTGTTTGAATTCTCTGTTGACCACGTAGTCTCGTAAAATTCTGTGAAAGGAGCACAAACTCTAAAAGGCAGATTACATGTTGTGGACACGTATAATGTGAAAATTAAGTGCGAATTGGACACAACATTCTCACGTATTTGTAATTGTGATGAGGTTAGATAACAGTTACGTTTTGGCAAGTGAACAACTTTCGTTAAGGCTAGGGTTAAAGGTAGGCAACTAAAAGCACTTGACCAAATTGGTTAAGGTTAGGGTTAGGTTTAGCCAACTTTGGTTAAGATTAGGCAACTAAAACAATTAGATCAAGGTTAGGACAAAGTTTTGGTCATGGTTAAATGAGAAAAACTAAAAATGAAAACTTCACTCACATTAGAAAACTTCTTCAGTTGGGAACTGAACCTGGGTCGTTGGAGTTGAAGGTAAATGCATCTGCCCATCCACCACCGCGACCACCACACCCTTACTTTTCACCACACTATTTAAATGTCAAACTACTCCCTATTTCTAGTGGTGTCTCCGTCACGTAATCCATTTGTGTTCCACTGTGCTCATTTCATCACATTTCGTGAGAACAGGCTGCTAGCTCATAGTGATTATTATTTGTGGGATCTCTTATTTATTGTTTTTGTTTTTTTAATTATTCTTATTTATATATAGTTTTTAAGGGCTGAGATAGATGCATTGCACTGCATTTGAATGTACATTGTACTTTTTAAATGTATGTGACAATAAACTTGATTAAATTATCATCTTGCTGGTAAGACTACTGCAGCTAAATTCATACTCCTCCTTCCCTGTGTTTCTGACTTATAATGAGGGCTTGTTCTGCGGACTGCGCTCAGTACCCTTGTCTGTAACCCGACTTAAGGACATTGGCATAGTGCCATTCTTCTACATCCTCTCCTCTTATGATTAACACAGCCCTTTTTAATTGCACCATGCAGGCCCCAAAGGACAGAGCGGAAAAAAAGGGGAAGTCCGTCAATAAATCATGCCTCCCCAAAAAAAGGCTTGGGGTGCCTTTTGATCTTTTGACTCCTCACATTCTCCAGTGCCCCCGGGAGCTCGCCCTAACTTCTGATGTGTCTTGCACAACAATCCTCAGTACCCTCAAGAGCCCCCTCCAAACTCAAGGACATGACACAGACAAAGTCTAAGTGAATCACCCACAGCAAATCCTCATATTGGTACAGACAGGCACTTGATGGAGTTTAGCATTGGTCTCTGTGAAGCTGCCCTCTCTCCCCTGTGGCCCATTGCCAACATCCTGGTTTCTTTCTTCCAATTCAGTAGGAGGTATCTCTTCCTCTCTTCCTTTCTTACGCCGTCTCTCTTTTTCCAATTATTTCCATGCTGTCACTTCCATGCAAGCCTCTCTCAAGCATCCAAATGGCACATCAGAGAGCTTGACTTCTAAAGTCTGTAGCCTACAATTACCTGAGCTTCCAGTCCCAGTCTCTCAGCAGACCAGAGATACCCATTCACACTTAAGTGGCTTGTAACCATGGCTATTATTTCAAGACAATTCACGAGGGCAGGGTATTTTAAAGTCAAAGAAGTAAAGGTGTCTCCATCAAAAGATAGTCATCATATTGCGGGTGAAAGTCAAGTGTACCTGATGTGATTTTTTTTTCCAGACAGGCAGCTCAGTGGAAAACAAGCAAGGGGAAGTGAAAAGAAGGAAAGGACAGAAGGATGGAGTGATAAGCTGTTATTGTTTTTAGTAGCATTTTTTTCACCTTGGTCTCCAACGTCGGATTTAGGTCATATTGGGATACTGATTGGCTGAGGATATTGTCCAGGTTATTGCCCTGTTCCTGCAAAGCCAACATCTGCTGAAAGAGGGGGGGATCATTTTTCAAGGTGAAGAGGATAGGCTAGCGCAGATGCTGCCAGGCTTTTGTTAAGTTTTATTTCGCCCCCTGTCCACTCTTGTTTGGCAGGCGGATTTACACTTGGCAGCACCAGTTAGTTTTCTCTGTCTAACGTGAGAGCATCCTGGGCTCCTGCACTGCAATAGCCAACATCTGAGGGCTGAACAAACAGACCACACATACAGAAATAGTGTAGGTGTGCACACGAGCACATGCAAATGCACACGCAAAAAAACATTGTTATAAATCTTGGATTGTCTGAGCAATTCCTGTGAGTTATGCAAAGAGAATGGAATATAAAAAGCAAAGGTTGACCATGCCAAGGTAGAACTGTGTAATTTGTCTTTGTAGCAAGAAAAAAATAATCTTTTGTACGTCACAATTGTGTGTCTGTTAATAATCTGAATAAAAACAAGTAAAATACCGGTCTCTGCATGCAATAGAAGTGCCCCACTTCAAAGAGTAATAATTTCAGAACACAGAGGGGGATGTATAGTACTGCAGTATACAGCGTTATAAAAGCCACTGTGATCCTGTAATTGAGTCTAATTTAGATGGATTTGAGCTGGCATCTGTTCATGGCGACCTTCCAACAAGACTTACGGGACAGACCAAGGATGACATTGGAATAGTTATTTTCTGTTAGTGGCAATTTTATCTGGGAGAATCTACCGCTGAATGCCAAATGGCCTCCTCTTACCTTTGAGGTCCAGGTTTCGGGCTCCATTGGAGTGCTGGGTAACGGTGCGTGAGTCGATCTTGAGCGTATGTACGTTGTTAGCGTCCCGGGACACCACCACATTGTGCCACTGGTTGTCATTGAGCGGCTTGTCCGAGTTGCCCTTCATCAGCGACGGCCCGTTGCCGAGGTCAAAGACGTAGTGGACATACCTGTGAAGAGAGAGGTCAGCGTAAGGACTGTGGTGTGTGTGTGTGTGTGCGTGTTATCAAATCATATACAATAGCCGTCCTTGAAGGAATGAAAATCTTCAAAAGGCTCAATTCTCGGTAAACGGGGACGACTCTCAAGGAAACACTGATTTGACTTCACTTCAGAATTCATATTTTCTCATCATGTTTTCTACCAATGATAAGACACTGATGACAGGTCACAACCAAGAGCCCTCAGCCTCTGATTGTCAAGGTGAGGTGATTGAAGATTGGACTGCATCTCTCTTACTTTCCTCCTCAACTCACCCTCTCTATCTCCTTCTCTCTCTGGCTTTCTAGTAGTTAATCACACATTTTGGAGGAACACAATATTTGCCTCACCTCATACGGCCGCACATGAAACCACAGCCCTGGATTTCTCCTTTGTTTACTTCCTGGTTTGACATGTAAATATAGAACCTCCTTTTGTGTAAAAGCCCCTGTTTACCCACAGGCAGACAAGGTGGCACAGTTCCTTCCTTCACACAAAGATGGCTGCCTTTTGTGTTTTGGGTTTAGGCTATTGTGGCTGTGTTTCATTCAAGGTATGTGTTTATTCTGCCTCTATTCCAATTCCTTTATATAGCCTCTTGTCTTTGTGTGGCAGAGGCAGCTCAGGCTTTTGTTTTGTAACAGTGCTGAATATAGAGGACAAGAGGCAGGGAGATATACCAGCAAAAACCTCTTTCTTCATATCCTAATTATGAGCAGATGCGTACCTTGGAGCGTGATATAATACACAATTCAAACCGGTTTATTTCAGGTTCGGGCTAGTTTCTTAAAGCTTTTACTTAAAATTTACCAACTACTTCACAGGTCACAGTAATGCAATATGCTCCCAATATTCCATTAACGTTTATCAGGTATATGGATTTTAAAATAACCCAAGAGACCATTTCATCAGAAGAACAGAGCTGAATATTTTTCCAACTTCCCAAATAGTAACAACGTGTGTGCAGCTTTCAATTGAGCTATAAAGCAAACTGTTCATTGCTCACAGACCTAAACCAAAACCACTTTCATGCAGCCAACCTGGATTCATAGCAGCATTAAATCACTTACTCGCTTATCTATGTTAACTTGGAGAGACAAACTATTTTTCAATTTTTATTTTGTTCCGTTGCCAAGAACATACATTTTAGATGATAGAAATGATGATAGTTGTCAGCTTGAGAAGGGGGATAGATGTTGTTAGCGAATCTAAATTAATTTACATAGAAATAATACAAACTTGGGAACTACTACACACAGTCTCCGCCACCAGGTAGATACCAAACAAATGCTGACAGCTTGACCATGCTGCACTGATTGCTTCCACTGTATCACAGTGCTGTGGGCATCAAGAGGCAAATTCAAGTCAGTCAGTGCGAGACACTTCATTCCTCTATACTTGGGCAACTTCATCACAGTGTACAGCACTTCAGAATGTAATTTTCAGCAAATCATGTGCATTCTTCACTGATCAGTATCTAATTAATAAAAGGAAGTTCTAACTATAAAAAATCGAACCTGAACTATGAATTTTAGCTTAGCTGACAATTTCTCACAATTCTCTTCAGAAAGAACTATAAAGAACTATGTCGTTGCCATGAATGCATTGTTGTTTGTATAGAATCTGTTAAAAGTGTTACATGTAGCATTTTAACATCAATAAATCATTACCACATTAATTTTGAGACGATAGTATAATTACTGTAAAAAATATGAGGCCATCAACGAGAAGATTGGCAGGCTCTACTGGCCTCTACACTGCATTTTACATTGTGTGCCACTGGGTTGGACTTTGTACCGCACAGAGGGATGTTGCTTTATGGCACAAAATAGGAAGTGGCTGTTGTTCTTCCAGTACTAACTAAAGCTTGGTGACTCACCCCTTGACCAGCTCCACGACAATAAAGTCGCTCCCGTCTCCGGAGTTGAAGAGCATCAGGCCGTCGGGCGTGGTGGTCTTGAACTGGAAGAAGAGGTGCATGGAGGCGTAGGCCTGCAGCGTGGCTAGCGCTAAGTAGCTGCCTTTCGTTCGAAACGTCACCGGATCGGCGATGATGTGGCGCATGCCGAAGCGGGCGTTCAGCTCGCAGTAGGAGATGTCGCCGTTTTTGCACTGGTCCAGGTATGGCAAGCCGTTGAAGGTCAGGCCCTGGAGGTGGCCGATGAAGTTGGAGGGCACCACGGAGATGAAGCGCCGCTCCGTCATGATGCCCGACTCGATGTTGTGGAACTCGAGTCGCGTGTGGGCACCGGTCATCTGGCCTGAGAAGGCGGAGGGCACAGAAAATACATGTAAACTCACTGAAATGTTGTTCAGTAGGCATTATAAGGCATCCTAGGCACATTTTAAAAATGATGGTACACTATAACATTGTGAGTGCATTATAATCATTGTAATCAGAATATGATTTAATATGTACTTTCTAGGGATGTGCGCGATTAGTCGACTAGTCGTTAAAACGTTTCTACCCTCACTAATCGGCATCAGAAATACTAGTAGATTAAACTAATTATTAATAATGTACAACGCCGGTTAACTGTTGCGTCTAAGATGTTACGCAGCCAGGCTGCAGCCCCAGCAGGCGGTTATGCCCGGATGTAAAGGTGGAAAGTGGGACTGGACAGAGATGACATCTCCAGCGCGGTTTGGCAGTATTTTGATCTAGAAAAGGAAAATAAGGTTGTAAACCTGTATCCCACCTAACGAAGATCCACTTGTGTGGTGGTGCGGGAAGACGCGACGCTTTCCAAAACTATGTCGGCTTGCAAGTCACTATCTCTGTGTGCAACATCTGTGCCAGCTGAGAGAGTTTTTTCAGCTGCTGGACTTACTGTTAATAGACTGAGGTCTCGCCTTTCACCCGAACATGTTGACATGTTGATTTCGCTGAACAAAAATGTTTCGTCAGTCGAGTAAGTAGGCCTACCACGTTATGTGTGTGTGTGTGTGTGTGTGTACCTGCTGTTTGAAGCTGATTGCCAACAGCACGCCGTTGTTGAATAGCCTAATAATCTAATGTCACGTCGATCAGTAGGCCTAATTGTTATTTTTTTGTAGGCCTATTATTGGTAGTTTTTCTGATGACAGATTATTATTTTTTAAATATTTTTTATTATTATTTTAAGTGTTATTTGTTAACTTTTATTTAGTGAGTTGTCATGTTTTGTAATGTACAATGTTCATAATAAACGGCGCAAAGTGCCGCAGTTATTGAAGAATATGATTAACAGTTTCAAATGGCTCTTAAATACATGCAATATTTTTTCAGACAACGTTTTAACCTTATAGATTAAATTGTGCTCATTTGTGTTTTCTTACTTTTAGACTAGTCGACTGGTCTACATTTAAATTTTCGTTTAATCGACAGGGAAATTAGTCATTAGGAACATCCCTAGTACTTTCAGGGGCAACTGTACAGCTAATATCAAATTCATAACAACCATGGAAGAGCCATAACATTTAAAATGCATGAAAAATGATTTAAACTGTAGAGTAATACATACTAATCTCTGTAATGTACGATAGAGGCTATAGTAGTTCAGTGGTAATAATGTGAAATTATATGGCTTTGGTATACCTGCAATGTGCTTATATCATCTTAAAATTAACTTCAATCACTTTAAGGAAAGAATGTGTATAACAGCGTATACATTTAACATTACACAGGCATAATGCTGTCGAAAATCTGCTGGTCCTCTTCCACAAGGCGCTATTTATACTGTGTTTACTAGAAGGTGTGGAAGTAATGAGTTTGGCAAGCTGCCAATTAAAATGCCCTCCCTGCCGAAGCCTGGCCAACCCTACAAGGACTCCCCGGGCGTTTTCTCCTTTCTCTTCCCCGTAAACCAGTTTGTGAACCAGTCAGAGCTGGCTGATCTTGACTCCTAACTTCACAGGGTCATTCCTAGCTTCCGGGCCTCAGCGCGCCCACTCTCTTTTCTTCATCTATCTCACACCTTTCTGTCACCTCTCCCCTCATCCCTTGCCCTGGCATCCTTTTTCGCCCGGGGCCTGTATACGGTGGGTGCCCATAATGCCACCTCGTTTCATGACCTTTCATCCATCTCTCGCTATTTTCTTAGTAGGTGGCGGAACCTGTACCTCCTCTCTTTGCACACAGCTGCTCAGTTTTCAAACTCACAATCAGAAAATGCTCAAATAACCTCTTCCTCTTTCATTTCTCTTTTCTGTTCAGCCTGTACAAATCATTTATTCCTTCCATCCCTCCATATATCATACACCATCCAGGTTCTGGCAGGGTATCTAACTTGCTTGAGGTATTACCAGCCTGTGTGCATTACAACATTATTAATTCTTACCATTTTACAGCGTGTTTACACTGACAAATATGTAGATATAAGCAAGGGCGTAGGAAGCAGCTTTTTTTTGGGATACTAATTTCTATTAACTGTTAATAAGTATATCTGATGAAATTGACTACATAAATAAAAAACAAAGAAGAGGATACTCCTATATAAACTCCCATGACAGTTTGTCAAACAAATCAAGACGCCACATTTAACAATTGCTTTTTACAACCACCAATATAATTTTTTTTTTTTTTAATGCTATAAGATGTTTTATGACTCCGGTGTTAAACAAATTACAGATCTGATGTGACAAGAGCTGCTACTTACAGTCGGCTTTCAGACAAGCTATCTAATTTGGCCTATTTCTCATCAATAATGATAATATGAATATGAATAAGCACAGATTTCCATCTTGTAATTACATTTTGTGCATTCCTTCTAACTAACTGCACTGATATTATATGGTTTCTAGTCATTTATTTTTTGTGGTGCACAGGTCCTTTTTAAGAGCTAAGTGTGTTTTTTCTCCAAGCCCTACTACAACACCGGCTAATTATTAGATGTTAATTATAAAGTAAATACAAAAAGCCAGCACAGTACCTGTTCGATTACAGTAGGTTAATGAGCCATGCAAAGCAATATGGTGAAGAATAAAGTTAGCTGCCTCCCCCAGTTCAGTAGCTACAATCGGTAGCCTACTTCTAAACTGATGGTCACCAAACACTAGCTTGACCAAGCACCAGGAAGCGGGAGGACTGTCTTGTCTGCTGCTACTGGTCTCATTGCTGGTTAATGTCTAAAAAAATTCTTGTTGCCTCCGGGACGGCGTTAAGTTTCGTTAAGTTTGAAGCTAGCTAACTACGTTAAGAGAGTCAGTTTTTTAATAACTGTGCCAGACAGAATCGTCACGTGCTTTTTGGGAGCCCTATGTTAAGTTTTGACAAGAAAGAAATTAACCAGGTGTCCTTGACAGTCATTAAGACTATAATTTTTTACATACATTGTAAGCTATTCCTCCTTGGCACAACATACCTTTCATTTGTGCTCGCAAATCCTCGTTTCTTTTCTCTCTCTATCTTTTATCGGCACCTGAACAGTAGTGTAGTTTGAACGTCTTGCCGGTTAACTGCTGTGAATTTCTTAATGATGATTGACAGTTTGACTAGCCCTAGTGCGATTGGCTGACCGGTCTGCCCCCAACAGATGTAACGTTAGTGAAGAGGCACCACTCTGCTCACTAGAGGCTAAATGTTTAGCCTTCTTGTTCAACACAGTTAGGCTACAATTATTCCATTGACGTTTCGGCGCATCATGATGTATAGCCTATGAATCGCTCAGAAATACATTGTATTCCTCCTTGGCACAATAACATACCTTTCATGTGTGCTTGCATGTTTCAGCAAGCAAAAGCCGAATATAATGGCTTACACTCTCATGAAGGCCTTCGTGGGCCAAAACGTTAATTGAATGATTTTACTCGCATAGAACAAGTACTATATATATCTATATTGTGAGAAAGAGTGACTAGATCTATGCAAATTTGTTTGCGACAGATGTGAGCTACTGCTCAATCACCCATTAAATCAAGAACTATCAAGTCTGTTTCTTGTGGGCTCTTTTTTCATGTAGCTGTCTTCATTTTACTTCATTCCACATTTTTTCAAGTGTAAGTTTTTACAATCTAATTAAGGCCTGTGCGTGCTGAAAAACATGCAAGCACAAATGAAAGGTGTGTTATTGTACCAAGGAGGTGGAATACAATGTGTTTCTGCGTGATTCATTCATATCATAATTAGCCGTCTCCCTCTCTCAGCTGACAGCTAGTGTAGATGAGAGATGGCAGAAAAATTTACCTTCTCTGGGTGGAAATATTCTCATTACTTTGATTTTATCATGCAAACGGATGACAAGAACACTGAACATCAGCGCTGTTTCGTTTCCCAGATGATTGACAAGAGAGGGAACTGTGTTATCCTGACTTTTGGGGGGGATGTAAAGGAAAAGTAATATAACAAATTACTGTAAGGAGTGACAAGCATTACTTTTGAAATGAGAAACAAATAAGTACTATATTACATTTTTTGGAGTAACACTGACCGTAACAGGCTCACAAAAATACAGTAGATATTTGGATTTGTTTAATTGATGAATATGTGGTTTGGATGGGACTTTATTGCCGCTTTTCCACTGCATAGTACCGGCTCAACTCGCCTCGACTCGACTCGACTCGACTCTACTCGCTTTTGGTAGTACCACTTGGTTTTCCACTGCACTATAGTACCCCCTCAATGTGCCCCACCCCCCAAACTGGTCGTCATAGCGACGCTGCGACGCTGCATAAAACGCGACACACAGCTACAATGGAGGATATGAAAGCGATGGTGTTCTTGATTCTCGGTATGTGGCTGTTAGTCACAGCAAGGAGACAGATTTTTATTCCAGAAGAGGCTGAAGGCAGCGAGACAGCAGACTGCTCTCTGGCTGCTCAAGGCGACGCAAGAGGGTAAGCTAACCGCTAGCCTGGTAGCTAACGTTAGCATATACGTCCCGTGTCGCGATGACGATTCTCTGACCAATCAGTGGTCTGCAGTGTTTTCACGTTACCATTTGGTATCGCCTCAGCTCGCCTCAGCTCGCTTGGAACCTCGACGGAGGTGGTACGAAAAAAAGTACCAGGTACTACGTAATATGGTACCTGCTACCTGGTACTTGGCCAGTGGAAAACCAAAAAAGGCGAGTAGAGTCGAGTCGAGTCGAGCCGGTACTATGCAGTGGAAAAGCGCCATAAGACAGGTGCGTTGCATCTAATGTGTTTTTCCTTGTTTCTTTCCAATTTGGCCCACTTATCCATGCGTTTTTTGCGGGCTAAAACAGTCACAACTAACCTTCCACGGTGACGTTATCCACCGACAGCTGCAGGTTCTTGCCTCTTCGCACCACCTTCACCGTGTGCCACTCGTTGTCGTTCAGCTTCTGTCCCGCAAACAGTGTTTCGGGTCCTTTACCTGTTGGGACGGGGGGGAGGAGTCAAGTCACCCAGCAGCATAGCAGGGATGGTGGGTGTACACACTCCCACGCGCACACACACACACACGCACACGCAGAGTTTGCATAGGTGACAGTGCTATTGGAGGAAACCTGCATGCTTGCGAAACACGCATCTTGCACACAGAGTTGCTCATTCAACCTACTGGAAAAGAAAGGAGTCAAGCATTTGGTCTGACAGACTGGAAAATGGAGTGCCTCCTCAAAACCCCGAAGTGTTTCAGCAGGATGTCGTCAAAGACAGTAAAGGAAATAAGTTGTAACCAGCTGAGCGAGCAGATCAAATCAGAAAAGCCGGCTGACGGCTGCCGATGCTGCGGTAGCACGAACATTACGGGACGTCGTGTCGAGCGCTTGACGTCTCCGTTCGGCACGTAGCGGACTCCTTAACGGGCCCTCTTAAGTGGGGGAGTCGATGGGCGAGACCAGACGGTTTAACCGCTTATCCCCGAGCCTCTCTCCTCTCTCCTCTCCACTTCTCCTCTCCCATTCCCCTCTTCAGAGTTTGACGCAACGCCATATGGTGCTGCAGAAATACTTATTAGAGCCATATTTACATAAGTGTCTTTTCAACGCGGGGATCGGGCTATTTATACCCCGCCAATGACAGGGCCTTATTACACCAACGTTTGAACGGATTGTCAAAGTGAGTGAGTGATAGAGCGGTAAAAAAACAAACAAAAAAAAAACACGGATTTTGATGAAGGCAGCAAGAAACGAACCCCTCTTTCAACGTGCCGTGACGAGTTGTGAGTTGACGTGATTCATGGTTAAAGTGATGGTGGCGGCTGTTGCCGGCTATTAGCTGCGCCACGGTGTGTTTTACGGAGTCAAAATAGACATTACCCTCCATGGGGGGGGGCAAAGAGTGAGGGATGTGACAACAAAAGCGGGAATCATCCTTCAACCTGGCCTCAAAAGCTGAAACGAAGGCCTGACAGCGGTGGGCGTGCGGAGCGTCAGGGCGGCGAGGTGAAGGTAACAGTGATCAGAGGGGAGAACAAGGGATCTGTAAACAACAATATAATGAGGGGAGACTTCCACCGCGTTGCCAGTGGGGCTAGACTGAAATAGCAGAGCGCCGGAGGACACCAGTCACTTCCATTAAGCCACCTACTGTACTATACCAGCTCTTGGGCAGCGCCGGAGTGGAGCGAGGGCCACCGTGGCTGTTAAATAAAGAAGCCATGACATGAAAAGACATTGGCTTTCTAACACCATTAGCGCCAATGATTTGTTTATTAGAGCTCTAATATTAGAAATCCCTCCACGCTTCCAGGGCCGGTGGCTGTTTGGCTAGCTGGTTGGCTGGCTGGAGCCCGAGCGTAGTATAGGTGCTCGAGTGGATGATAAAGTACAGCCTGGCAAAAATACGATTGTCCCCCTCCCGGTTGTGTGTGAAATGATTTAGTTTAGAGGAAAAAGGTTCCATCAATTGATGGCCCCCGCCTGGCACGCACACATGGCCCACTGGAGAATTGTTTTCCCATTTACTGCTGTTACCTTTTTTTTCATGGGCTTTTTGTCTCCAGCCACATGAAATTGGATAGAGAGACTTTTAATCACACCATGTGTGAAGTAAATATAAAGGAAAAGGCTGCTATATTGCCACAAAGAGGGAGAGCAGGGGTGGATGAAAGTTGCCAGCAGAGAAGTTAAAAGTGATACAAAGAGGGGAGGATGGGGAAAGAAATTTGAGGAAGGATGACAATGAAAAAAAAGACACTAGAAAAAATAATCAAGTCCAAGAACCCTAGAATAAACCTGAAAACTGAGCAACAATGTGCAGCAGAGCCAGAGCCACAGCAGAGCTGGCTGGCTGATGTACGATCAGCCAGAACCTAGGAGAGTCCAGTGCAGTGCAAATGAATGGGAAATGCTACCCTTTAGGATAAGGTCCATGTAATATTTATCTGGCTTGGCCGCTAGAGGCCACGGGAGAGCAAGGGCCACTGCTACACACATAGCAAGGTCCATTTGGCCACAGCATAGCACTAACAATGGGGGAGTGAAAGATATATATGCTGCTCTGGCCAGGCGAGAGAGGCAAGAAAAGGCTTTGGGCAGAAGGTGGGAAAAGGGCAATGTGGGACCCATTAGGTTCCAGGGCCAGAGTGTGATGCACAGTAACAACACCACTTGAGAAAAAGCACAGCGAGTCTAGGATCTAAATCCACAGTCATCTTCTTGGCTGTGGGGGGGACGGGGTAGGGGGGGTAGGGGTCAAAAGTACCACTCTGAGATCATAAATATGACTCCAAAAACCGATGCTTCAACTTAGAGAATTTGGCCATTTTCTGCATTGGCTGATCATAATGCCAAGAACATTAATTGAAAACAATGAAAAACCATGTATTGTTGATCCACCTATCCCTGGCCCTGGCTGCGTGTGGTATATTGCTGACAGTGGAGCCTGACATTAATGCCCAGGTAACACTGCAAACAAGGAGAGCTGAGAGCTGGCGGTCCAGAGTTAAATGAGCCGCTAAGCCCTTAATGCTGCCACTGGCAGACAGAAGTACTCATTGCTAGAAAAACAAAGGAGGACACAGTGCTCATTAATAAAAGAGCTGGCGATTATTAAAATGCAATTAATTCTCATCGCGCCACTTGCGCCCCGGCTTTGTCTTCGAGATCAGTGAGGCAAAGGCCTGTGATCACATAAACAAAAGCATGCTTCCTCTCTCTTCATCTCTCCCGCTCTTTTGTTCCCGTCCTTTCTCATTCTGTCACTTTTCCTTGCACTTGTCTCAATGTGTCACACATGAGCTGAAGCTTTCTTATCTAGTGTAAAAATAGCCAGTTCAGGGCTTGTAGATTACTTTCATCGACTGTGTGGGAACAGCATAAATGAGAGGTGTGATGTTTGCAGGCTGTTGCATAATTACCAGCAGTCATCCATCATTGGTCGCTGTGTTCTCTCTGTAAACAACCTTGATTAATGCAATTGGATCAATGGAACACAAGCCGTCAACCAATAGCTGCAGGTTGTCGCCATCAGTCACTATTCAGGGTGTGCGGTAGCTGCTGCAGCAGTGAGTACTCAAGCACAGTTGTATAATCAATTTATTATGTCTAAACCCTAATCAAAACCACTTGAGAGAAAATGGCGAATCTGATTATCAGTCGGCGGTGTGCGACGATGACAATCCCCTTCTTGAGAGAAATGTTTGTTTTTCTCTGAGTGCGCAGTAAGTGGCACAGAGATCCAGGTGGACCCACTGGAACGACCCGTGATGAAACTGTAAGGTGCTTTAAATAGAAGCCTCTGACAAATCACCTCTGTTACCAAGTGAGATGAGTTCTCTCAGTCCTGTCAACGTTCGTCACGGACACCTCAACATGAAGCCACAACACATAAAACCGATAAAACAGCCCTATGGACCAGATGTGGGCCTTGTGTCCAGATGTCTTTTACCTGGATTACATTTACACCTGGCTTTAAAAATGCGTCTCATGCATCCACATTAAGATTTCTCTTTCCCTCGCGAAACGTCACGCACTTCACTTCCCCTCATACACCCTAGGGATGGAAAGCGATAAGAAACTGGCATTGGCAGAGGATGAGATCGTCTTAGACGGTACGCATATCCTGCGCGAAACGGAAATCGACCTCTTCTTTTTGCAACGGACCATCCGTGAATCACGCGGCCGGGGATGGAGGCGTGCCGGCGAAAGCCAGCTGCTGGGCCAGGATCACTCCAACATGTGTAGTCGCGGGGTCTGGATCGTCGGGGTCAGGGGGTGACAGTCGATGGGTCAGAGCTCGCTAAGAGGGACTGAGTGAGATGAACGAAACAGTTTGTGCCACACTCCGCTGTGTCACGCTGAAGGCGAGTTCTGAGGGAATTCTGGAACAATTGTGTCGCTTTGACTCATCGCGGAGGTATCTTCAAATCAGAGAGAACTTCAAATTTACACTAAACACTGATTGCAGCATGTGTAAGCCTCCCCCCATCAGCCATCAGAGACCAAAATAAATGTAACACGGAACAGAAAAAACACGCTGTATCATAGAACAATGCCTCTACGCTCTGCCCCGAATATGCCATATTGGCTTTTTCTCATTCCGACACTGACTCGACTAAACAGGGGAACCTGAGCTACTCTGTTAGTCGACTTCCATAACTGTAGTAGATTCCCTTTTTACAAGTGCGGCGTATTCTCCTTTTACGAGGCATGACAGAACCTGCCATCTTTAAGTATGGGATACAGCAGCGGATGCCAGTTGAGGCTGGCTGATTCAAATTCCCTGGGAGAGAACATAATTACGAGCAGCGAGCGCTCAGGACTTTTGAGGTCAGGAGTTTCTGGGAGCCGTGCACGCATGCATGCATCTACACATTCACTCACTCACTCACACACACACACACACGAAAGAAAAGAAAATATAGCCGTGGACTGCAGTCCAATTAAAATGGGCTCAAGACAAATCCACACTCCTCTCCTCTTCATTCTCGGCTCAGCAGCCCCACTCTGAGGAGAAGGGGGGGATGCTGATACTGAGCTCCACCGAGGGAGAGAGACAGACTAGGAGATGAGAGAGAGAGAGAAAAAAAGAGAGAGCGAGCAAGAGGGAGAGGTGGATACCAGATGATAGGGATGGATTTTTCAAGCAGAGCAACGTTGAGAGGCAGGGGGAAGATGACTGACAAATGCTGACCAGAGGGAAATCCGTAATGCCTGGCCTCTATGTGGATTCACATGAAAGAGAGGCGGAGAGAGAGAGAGGGAGGAAGAGAGAGAGAGAGAGAGGGGAAGAGAGAGCGTCTCCTGCATCTAATGAGTTTCCCCATGAAATTCCTGCTTATCGAGACAGACAGATGCTGCAATCAAAGTGGCAATATGTGTGTGTAAGTTGGTCTTATTGGTGTTAATGATTATCATTTCACAGCCAGGTGACGGACCTCAGGCAGCCCCCTGCTACGCACCCATCTGGGGAGGTGCATTATATTGCAAACACACAATACTGTACACACACACACACACACACTCAGCTTTGAATATGCAAAAGGCAAAAAGGGAACGTCCAAGAGCATCATGATCATATCTTGCACTACACCCAAGATGGCTACCCTTGAATGTTTGATAATGCAATATAACTTGCTAATGTCATGGAAAATAGCATTATTTCACTGGTGGACAATGCATGAGACCAACTTTAGAGTGCTGTTGGAACATTTTCTTATGTTTTATGCTGACATAAATCTCCTCAAGAGGTAAAAGCCCAAAAAGTCAATAACCAATATGTTTACTGTGGAGCACCTCCAGGTTTTGTCTCAGTTTATCTTAGACTTCTTGGCTTTTGGAGAGAGCTGCTCCTGGTCACAAATACATCATTGTAATGTCTAAAATCATTGGATTAGTATGCGTGAATGGGTTTTTACTTTTAAAGATGTTTAAGATGTTCAATGTGCTCTTGAATAATCCAGGACATTTTCCATATGTTGGTTTGGTTTTGCTCTCTATTGGCAACTAATATAACACAACAGTGATGCAACCTATATCCAGTTCATGAAAGCTTTTACATCTACGCTACCAAATTCCTGTGTCTGGTAAGTCTTTCCTGGGAAAAAAGATTAATTTCATTCAACCATTCAATTCATTCAAAAAAATGTTTGGTTTTTTTTTAATTATGTGATTACATGTTAGCCCTGTACCTGCAAAACCACTTGTACTTGTCTTGTCTGGACAAGAGATCTCAATTTCAATCAAAAAAGATTAAAATGTTCTTTCAAAATGTAAATACGAATACTGACCGAAATAGAAGTATGAACACCATAGTAGTGAATCAAACCAAATTTAGTGAATTTTAAACAGTATTTACTTCCGTTGTCTGGCTGCTGAATATGTTTTGTCAACAGTGTAAGATATTTAAAAAAAAATGCATTGAAGTCAGGCAACTATATGGCCAGCTGTGTCCTTGACCATCTCCCTGACGCCATTTCCACTTCCCAATTAGGAAGGCCATAAGGTCACACAGTAAGCTCGCTATTTGTTATGATTTAGACATATTATTTTTATATACATATTATTTTTTTATATTTATAACAAAATGGCTCCTGTGTCGAACACATGCTCAACATGTAAAAATGTGGTACTTGGTCAGCACCATCAGGTTTCTGTCTACAGCGACGGATAATTTGATAGTTCATATCGTTATATATCGATAGTTATATTTAAATGCAATATAAGTAATAACCATACTGTTACCATGCAGTGTTAAAAGCATAACTTAAACGTTTTTGTCCTATGACTAGAGATTGTTAAAACAGCGCTGTCTCAAAGACTTAAGCTTAGTGTGTGGCTAGACAGCAGCTATCAGTGGAGGAGCACAGGGGAAGAAATAGGGAGTACCAAAGAAAAAACAAAGAGAGAAAATTAACATTTAGCCAGAGCTGAAGAATCAATTCCTGAGAAAGGACAGACAAAAAAGGAAGAGGGATGAGGAAAGGAAGATAAAAACTGTCAGTGATTTGATGGAAAGGGAAAAGAGGCTTAGAAGAGAGAAAGGCGTAGAAACTTGGAGAGTCAGGAGAGCCCAGGAAAAAAACACCCAGACAAATCTCCCAAATCATCCATAGGCAGTTTTTGCTTTTTGTTGTTGTTACGTGATGCTGTTATGTGATATTTACAAGACTGAATAACTCAGAATGGTTAAAAAAATGAAATTGCCTGTTTTAATACCCTGTTGTCACATCTCTGTCACCACAGTCAGATGGACTTGGTTAATTTCAAATAAATATGCTTTTTTCTTGTTCAGCCAGTATTATTGATCTATTAAAGCATTTATCTCTCTACACTTCAAAATGATCATCTTACATATTTAATACCAAAGATAAAGTTGCATTAAACAAGGCTTCTAAAGGAATACATATTGGCTAGTATAATAAATGAGTAAAAGTCAAGTAATGACCTGAAAAACATAAAATTGGGAGGTTGCACCGAAACTTTGTTTGCTTGATAACTTGATCTATAAACATATCTGATTATATTCCTTAATAGTTCAACATATATACTGTATATATATATATATATATATATATTTTTTTTTTCAAAATTAAAAGCCATTTTGTCCCAGCTCTCAAGAATGTCTGAGCTGTGGTTATGTGCTCTGTGTATATTTTTGATCGTTCTATTTTCTTTGCAGAAACCGAAATGGAAAAATGAAAGACGAATGCTGATTTTCATTTCAAACAAGTCCACAAGTGAAAAACGGAAACAGAAGGCATTGTTCATTTTCCTGGTCAGAAACGGCAGATGCAACATTTATAGACGGACCTGATTTTCCTTTTCTCCTTTGTAACACAGAAATAAACAATAAATAAATCACTGAACCTTCTAGGCCTTGTGTGTGTGTGTGTGGGTGCATGTGTGTCTACTGAAGCCTTGCTCAGCCTCATATGAATACATGTGTGAATTCATCCTTTGATTTGTGCTCATGATTATCCATTTACAGCGAGACTTGGGTGACAAACGCACCCAAGTTGCTGCTTGCAACTTGTAACACAAAGAAAAGCATGGGAGCGCTGCCTCACTCAGGGGCGGACTTAGTGATTTGGGGGCCCTAGGCAAAGGCAAGCATGGGGCCCCCTGAATCCCAACCTTCACCCTTTTCAATCCATCTTTGTACCTTCAAGTTGGGGTTTGACTTGTACATTTCTTGTAAACTGATGAGAAATAAGCTTATATTACTTGATATTCTTGTCTTTTAGGGGGCCTAAGGTAGTTGCCTGTCTTTGCCTAATGGTAAGACCGCCCCTGGCTTCACTGAGCACTTCTCCCAGTGTAACACACGCATAACACACACACTTCCAAAGGTCGCACCAAGTGCAACTATGGAAGCCACTTCATCATTACTTAGCCACTACCAAGGGACTAGCTGCCAGGAACTAACCTGTCACCTGCATTATGGTAAAGTGACTTCAAGTATGGACAGGAGTGGGGAGGCGGTAGGTATTTTAAAAGGTGCACTGTATGTTATGTACAGAGTCAAGGTGGCTTTCTTGTTTCCTGGGTCCGTGGGAGGTGTGTGTATGTGTGTATGTGTGTGTGTGTGTGTGTGTCAAGTACATGTGAGAGCATGCTCTTCCGTTCAACCTTGCGGAGGAGAGCAGCACACGCTGTGCCCCATAGATATATCTCTCTCTCACACACACACACACACTGCCCCGCTTTCCTGCTGTGCAAACAGACTAGTGTTCCTAATTGGACCATTGGGGGCGTGAGTGTGTGTGTGAAAGAGATAGAGAAACAGAGAGAGAGAGAGAGAGGGGGACCCGTTTTCAATGAGGTGCTGTTAGAATTTTAATTTAGGTCTTAGGTTATAGCATCCCTAGGAAGAGAGGGGGTGGAGGGGGAGAGAGAGAGAGAGAAAGAGAGGGAGAGAGAGAGAGAAAGTAAGAGGGAGAGAGATAAAGAGAGAAATGCGGCGTCAGCAAAGCAGTTTCCCCATCCGAGAAACTGGCACGGGAACACACTCCACAGGGTAGCTCGCTGGCACGTGTGTCTGTGTGTGTGTGTGTGTGTGTGTGTGTGTGTGTGTGTGTGTGTGTGGGCGAGTGATGCCGATGTCTATGTATGCCAGTGTGTTTTGTGTGTGTGTGTGTGTGTGTGTGTCCCTAATACCTGTGCATTGAAGGTATTAGGAGGACATATTGAATGTAATCCGCTTACCGGATGCAAATATTGCTTTACGTATATTTCATTTAGGTTTGTGTGTGTGGTAATGTGTGTGTGTGTGTGTGTGTGTGTGTGTGTGTGTGTGTGTGTGCGTGTAGCACTGTGTGTGCCAACCCCCGTGCCCCCTCTCTCCTCTGCCATCTGTGCTCCTGGCATGGCTCCTTAGTGTCGGTAATGAAGAGGAACGCCGCCACTCACCCCCTCCCCGCACCTCCTTTTTCTCTCTCTCTCTGTCACCTCCCTCATCCCTCTCTCTAACCACCCTTTCCCTCCTTCATCACTCTCTCTTTAGCATCACACGGCCCCGTCGCACTGCCAGTTATACCGCCTCCAAACACGCACGCACGAAGCCCTCCACGCACACTCAGAAAAGAAGCGATCTGTCCCAGGTATCTTTTCTCCCAAACCCCTCTCTCTCTCTCTTCTGAATCCGCTTCACTCGGTATCGATTCCTTTTTAACAGAGCCGCACAGCGTGTTGCCTCTTAAGTTCAAACGGCTGAGCGCTCTCCTCCCTCCCAAATGAACAAATCCCATAAATACTGCACATCTCATTGCTGCGGTGAAAGGGACCCCTGATGCGTGCTGAAACGCACACCGATACCCCCATAGCCCAACTTGAGACCACACAGAAATGGATACACACACACCTAAACCGTACTAGTGTCACCCATACACACACACACAGCCTATCCTCCCATGATGTGGTGGTGAATGAAAAGGTGGGTAAACTATCACCTCCATTTAGTGCTCATCATAAGGTAAACAAACACTAATATGCATTTTAGATGCTACAGTGTTTAATGTTCTTTGTTGGTTGTCAGTAGTGGTAAATACAGTTAAAGTGTGAATAATTATGCCATTTTCTGGCTGGCAACATCAGAAATGTGTAAAAATGAATGGCATCTTAAAAGCTATAAAACAAGAATGCATTCTTATGGACTTCAAATTGTATTTTAAATCAATTTTGGTCACAATTTCTTCTTTTGAAAACCATATTTGTCACTGACCCATAAACAAAACTCAATCACACATTCAGAAAAGCATTCATTTATATTACTTTATATCCATTAAAAGACCCTGTCTTCATGTAACATTCATCAGTTTGATACTATTTACTACGATGGGTACTATGAATTTACATAATAAAGATTTATGTCTCTTCTGCAACTAAAAGAAATGTGGGTAAACTGACATTAGGTGCGTTTATCCTCCATTACATCCCGGCCTCCACCGAAAACAAACGCACCCTCCCACTCCATCACACCCTCGTACACGCTCCGGACCGCTGTGAGAGCAGCAGGTCATGAGATTTTTGGACAGCAGTCGCGTCCCGACCCCCCGACCCCCGGGGGTCCGATGCCCTTTCCTCACGCCTGCCTGCGCGCTTTGTCGGCAGGCCGCTCTCGCGGGGGTTTTCCCCGGTGCCAGGCCCTGCCAGGACCAGATGGAGCGGTTCAGCATGGCGTCACACCAGCCGACACGATGCTCGCGTCAAACAGGCGGCGGCGGCGGGGCCCGGGCACAGACATTACTGTATCGCCATATGGGAATCATGTGGGCACAGATCACATTGGACTGGCAGATAGAGTGGGATGAATGGCCTGATCTGCCCACAAATGAGTATAAATAGATGGAAACACCAGTGCATGTATGTGCAAATGTGAAAGCACACACACACACCACCCACTCTATTCACCTTGCTACATGTGCCGTTGTACACTCATGTGCTCACTCACTAACACACACATAGCACAACCCATCCCATCTATCAAACAGAAGTCATGGACACACATTCACACACACACACACATACACAATCCCCTCTACCCAACAGATGACAGTCATGGTTGCTACATACACTGCACACTCATAATGAAACACACAAACGCACACACACAATCCCCTCTATCCATCAGACAGTAATCAAGGACTCATGCACCAGTGCACACTCACGCACATGCGAACACACACACACACACACACACACACACACACAATCCCTCAGTGCACAAGATGGCAGTCATGGCCGCATACACTCGCCACATGCACCAGCTCTCACTCACACACTTGCAACTGACACACACACACTCGCACACACACACACACACACACACCCCCTCCCCTCTGTCCTCTGCAGACGGCGATGATGGCCTGTGTTAGGGAGGTTAATGGCTGTTTGCTCCTCTCAACCTTCACACTTGATTACTCCAGTCGACTAGGTGTCTGGATGGCAGGGCCACGACTCCGGCGCGCCGAGGCCCTCGCCGCCGCCTCTCTGATACGCGAACCGCATTCATTAGAAATGCAAA